>NC_083652.1:22026616-22194116 GCF_963576545.1 Limanda limanda
GCTCTTCATCTTATCAAAGGTCTTCATCAATAAGAAGTCACAAACAAAAGGCCGCCTTTCTTTTTTAATGTATTTAAATACTATAAGATGTTCGTACTTGCACTACCAGTTTAAATAAAGTCCTGCACAGAGAGGACTCAGACTCTGGTGCCCCCTGCTGGTGGAGAGGTCTCACCTCCTGTAGTGCTGTCGGACCTGCTCCAGAGCGTAGACAGTGAAGGGCCGGATGGATCTGTGTGAGGGGAAGGCTGGAGTGGAGGGCAGCGTCACCACGTACCTGAGACACACACACACAGACACACACAGACACACACACACACACACAGACACACAGAGCTCAGTGGTATCAGAGGCTGCTCAGCTCCTCCTCACACTGACCTCTGACCCTGACAGTCTGGACTCACGGGCCGGGCGTGTGCTTGACGACAGGTCGGTCACAGGAGAGGCAGTGGAATCTGTCCACCAGTTGTCTGGAAGAAAACACAAACATCAGTGTGTAGTTGTTGTTTTTCCACATGATGAGATATTGTGTGTCGGTACCAGAGGAATCCAGCAGGACTGAAACAGACTCGTACTTCCTGATGCCGGCAGCGTCCTCGTGCTCCGGAGCTCCCTGGGTCTGCAGCTTCTCGTGGATGTTCTTCCACCGCTCCTCCAGCTGCTTCTTCACAGAGTCCAGCTCGATCCTGTTGAGCTGTGGAGAGAGCAGAGGCCGGACGTCATCACAGACCCTGAGGACAGCTGGTTCCTCCAGACCTGAGAGGATCTCTACCTTGTGCTCCATCTCAGTGGAGAGCCGGTCCACCACCTGGTGCCAGTCCTGCTCCTGCCCGGTCACCTTGTGCAGCAGCTCGTGGAACATGGTGTTCAGCTGCTCCGTCACCGAGTCCAGCTGCAGGCGACTCACCTTGTGGTCCACAGCACATCTGTCAGCTTCCTTCAGGTGAGAAGAGACCAAGTTCACACCAGAAGAAACAACACAAATCCAACGTGACTCCAGAGACAGAGATTCCTCTTCATGGCTGAACGTTTAAAAACCTGGATATGAACGGACTGTTTTTGATCGGGTGACGATTCAAAACGAGTGGATCAAAACCGTATAAACATATTTTCAGTGTCAATATTAAAATAAAACAATACCTTGTTTGAAGTTATTACACATTAATCATGCGTTCACCTCCATGTGGATCTGCATCTGTCGGCCGTCCTCCTGCAGACGTCTGGTCGTTTCCTGCAGGTTCTCACACTCGGCCTGAAGCTGAAGCATCGTGATCTTCACGTGGATCACCAGCTCCTCGCTCTGACACACACACACAGACACACACACACACACACACGCACACACACACACACACTCGAGTGTTCCTCTAAAGGTTGAGGTATAAAACCTGTTTCAGACGTGAGGAACCAGCTGCAGATCCAGATCCACTCACCTTCTCCTGGTTGCTCCTCAGGCTTCCTATCAGAGCTGTTTGCTGCTTCAGTTGATCCATCAGGTCTTCAGACACATCCTGAAAACCTAAATAAAACATCGAACCATTTAAACAAACATATAATATGTCAAATGTAACTTTAACTGAAACTGTTAAAATAATGAATTGATGGAAACAAACAAGAGGAACGAATTATAAAACAGTTTGAAGATCCAACATTGTTGTAAAGAGTGAAGAAGCTGCAGGAGAAGCTGGAACATCTGGAGTCCAAAGGTATGAAAGGTCCAGAACAAAGATTCAATAATCAGATCTAGAAGTTTCCTCTAAGATGTGAGAGCAGATCTTCTCTTTCTGCTGCGTTGGCCCAGTTGTCTTCTCTGTAAACAGCTGACTCAGGGTTTCTTCACCTCTGTTGGCGATGGCGTCTCTGAGCGGAGTCAGCTGGGCGTGGTCGACCTTCTCCTCCTCCAGCGCCGACACACGAGCCTCCAGCCGCTGGAACTTCTCCTTCAGCCGGACGGCGTTCCTCAGGGTCTCCACCGTGTCCGAGTACAGATCCAAGTTCCTGGTCTTCCAGGATGTTGACGAGCTCTCTGTGATTGGCCGGCTGCTCGACTCCTCCTGGAAGACGTCTCCAGGAATCCCAGGAGAAGGAGGAGCTGCCCTCCTGACGGTGTCGATGACGGGGCGAGGGGAGGAGGAGGGGCTTATGATGAAAGGTTCGGGTTCGACCTCATCAATATCACCCCCCCCGTTCAAAAGCTCCTGTAGAGAAGAAGAAATAACGAGACTGAACCACTGATTCACATTGAGTTCATCGACTCTGATGTTAGTGAGTCTCAGTCAAACAAAGTAGATTGTGAGCTTCATATGACCGTGCCATTGATCCTCCAAGATTCTTAAATTCAAGATTCTTAAGATTCAAGTGGTGGTGATGGTCTGAAGTGGGTGGAGCCAAAAACAAAGGAACCAGCAAAGTGACTGGTTCAGAATCTTGGTTTAAAGTCACAGAGCTCATATAGAGAAAACTGTCTTTGTTTTCATTATGCCTCCATTTATTTCTTTGTGCACATGATTTGAAATGTTAAAGGGAGGCTGCCCCCCCCATCTCCAGGGTCTGTGTCTCACCTGGTGAAGCTTCCCTGAGTCGCTGAGCAGAGCCGAGCTCATCTGGTCCCAGGTCACGCAGCCTCTCAGCTCCTCCGGCTCGGGACGCTTGTGAAACGAGTCCCTCAGACTTCTCTGCCACAGCGAGAAGACAAGAGGTTCACGTATTAATTGTGGGACATTTGGCCGGAGACAGTTTGGGAGCTGAGGAGCAGCTGAGGACAGTGTCTCATCGTGGACTCGTCCTCACTGAGACACTCACCAGAGACTCGTCCAGGTCGTCCACACGGCGGCAGCTCGTCTCCACAGACATCTGGACACAGGACAGAGGAAGAACACGTCCACATGTTGGGTTTGGAAATCCAGACATGATGAGTCAGTTATTATTAAGTCTTAAATATGTCGGAAAAATACAAATGATCTTATTGTTATAAACTTTAAAAAGCTAACAACAATTTGAAGATCACACAGCATTAGAGCAGAGTTATAAAACTAAAAGAGGCTACAGATAAAAAAGAGACAAGATGAGATGTAAGATTATATAATGATTAAAATTGACGGTAAGATTCTAAAACATCTGTAAAACGTGTCTAATAGAGAATTTAATAATAATAATCAATAAATAATAATGTTCAAAATAAACTATTTATCTCTTTTCTGGGGGAAATACTTTTAAATATAAAGTTGGAAAATATTTTATACACACTTATTCATCACAAGTATTTTAACTATTATTTTACAGTTTGGACCAGTTGACAGAAGAAACTCGTCTCACCTTCTGCTGCTGATGGAGCTCGTTCATCTCGTCCATCAGAACGTCCTCCTGCCCACGGAGCTCCTGGAGGAGCCTCATGGCCTAGAGACACACACACGCACACACACACACACACACACACACACACACACACACACACACACACACACACACACACACACACACACACGGAGTATAATTAGAGCTATGAAGAGTATTTGTATGATTGTGTGATCACATTCACCTGAACACCAGGTCACAGTGACTTTACCCTTTGGACACTAAATGTTCTCAGTTCATCTGTAAAGGTTCAGTGTGTGAGATTCAGGCAGAATCTGAATATAAAATAATCCTAGTGATGTTTTCACTCGTGTGTTTCATCTAAACTGTATGAGTTGTTGTTTTCTTTACCCAATAATGAGCCTTTGTATTTATATACTTGTTTTTATGCATGTTTTTTCCCAGTAGCCCAGACTGGACAGAAAACATAACACCTCCGGCCACTGGGTGTCAGCAGCGAGGAGACGCAGTAAAGTGAAGTTACACAATAAAATAAAACATTATATGTGTCAAGCTTCTAACATTAAAATAAGAGATAGAGGAGATGTCGACTGTTCTCCCAGCTGCGTCACCAGCTGTGAACTGGGAACAACCCGAGGAACGAAACAAAGAGACGAAACAAAGACGAAGAAGAACTGAACCGTGACAGATGAGACAAATCCAGCTGCTGCTCTGTTTTCACATCATCTGCTCTTCACCAGCGTTATTTAAACTTCCTGTCAGAGACTGTTGGCCCAGTAAACAGCTACATCTCATTTGCTCCTTATAATTGTGTGTGTGCGTGTGTGTGTCTGTTTGTGTGTGTGTGACAAAGGACATTCCTGAGCTTATGTGAGGTCGTGTTTAACTTGTGTCAAATGTGCCGGGACATGAAATGATGCATAGCGGCCCCCCCCCCACCACCACCACACACTGCTTCACGGTGAGAATCACTAACAGAGAGTTAATAAGTTTCCTCTCTATCTCTCTCTACCGCACTCAGAGACAAACGAGTCAGACGAGACCTGATCCAGCACTGATGGTTTGGTCTGAGGCATTTCATATAAAGTAAAGTGTTTTCAGACACGTTCCTCACATGTTCCTCACACGTTCCTCACATGTTCCTCACATGTTTCTCACATGTTCCTCACATGTTCTGCAGGTTCTGTCTGTGAGAACAAACATCTGAGTCAGTGTCTCTGGACATGTTCTGGATCTTCTCCTGCAGCCTCCTGGTAAAATGTGTGTAACATGTCAGAGTCCATGTGAGGAACCAGCAGGACAATGTGTGGAAGCTTCCCAGTGAGCGAGTGGACGTGAAACTAGAAGAACACAAACATCTCAGGATGAAGAAGAGGAGCTGGACATGTAGAAGAGAGAATAATTCATTTTTCCTAAAGATATATATATATATATTTATGAGATAAACATTCTTAGAGATGTTCTTGATGTTCTTGATGTTCATGAGAATGAGGAGAAGCGACCTCCCGGACAGAAGAGGCCTTCGTTAATCTTTAAGCTGCTGCCTCAGTTAGAGAGTCGTCCATTAACAGAATCTCATTAACTGCACTTTGAACAGGAAACGTTTCTCACACGTTCTCACTGCTTCACTTCAGGAACTTCTACACACTTTCAACCAGAAGCTCAGTGAAGCTCGTTCCTCTGTCAAGGCCCAACAGGTCAAAACGAGCTGCACCAGCTCACACACTCAGAAATATCCGTCCTCTAAATACGTCTGATTATTTTATCAATATCCATAAATTATTCACTGGGGAAAAAGGGGAAATGTTCAAAAACATGCACTGAAGTTGAATGTGTTCTTCTCTGACACAAAGCACTTCCTTCCACCAAGTTTACTGGAAATCTCTTTAGTTTCAGTTTGAACAAACAACTGGGACGGGGGTGAAAACATAACCTCCTTGTCTGAGGGAATAAGCACTTTGATTGAGAGTGCCCCCTAGTGTTCGAACTGATACACGTGACGTGTGGTTCAGCGAACACTGTAGAAAAGAGACAGTGTTTATATTATTAGTGCTTTTAGTGATGTTGTCACCCCTGTGCGTTTGTGCGTTTGTGCGTTTGTGAGCGAGACGACACACAACTACTGGACGGAGTTTCATCGTTTTGGTGCAGAAGCAGATTCTCTAAATTAAAAGATGGAGACAGAACGTTCCTCACACTGTCGCTGATTCCTCAGAGAATCTTTTCTGGATGTTATCAGAGATGTTTAGAGGACGGACTTGTATGAGTGTGTGTGATGTGGAGCATTGTACTTTAAGGGAATCTCTCCCATGCACATCTCCCAGTAAGTGTGTGATGTCGATACCATTATTAGAATCATTACGACTCTTTCTCTCTTGTTTGTGGTTTGATAGAAGTTCTGCTTGTTTGTCGCTGCCTATGTTGCATCTGTAAAATGAGCACTGAATAAAAAGCCGGGGTGAACGAGGTGGACGAGGTGAAGGAGGTGGACGAGGTCACGCCGGGTCACCTCCTCATGCTGGAGTCAGGGGATACACCAGTTGACCACCGAGGACATGAATGATTCACGAGGAGTTCTGAAAGAAGCTGCATCACCTGCACCATGTCCTGCTTTTCACCTGAGAGCTATTCATCCCCTGACAGCCAGAGTCATCTCTTCAGGGGGCTAATTACCCCCCCGGCTCTCAGAGGAGGGCCGCCATCAGCAGAGAGACAGGAAGTCTGGATAGCGTCACAGAAACACCTCCAGCTCTCAGATGTTCTCCTGTGATCAACCTTCGTTCCTCGGGGAACAGCTGATGTTCTGCATGGAGCTGACCTTCACGTCTTCAGCTCTGAACACCAGCAGCTCAACAGAAACCTGAACGGAGACACGGGGTCATATGAGACCCGGGTGGCGCCCGGCTCCTATTGTTCCCGCCTGTCATCGACAGCTCAACACCACGCTGACAAGTTCACCGCCAGAGAGGGAGAGAAGAAGAAGAGTGATCATCTGCCTCAGGGTCAGAGAGGAACAAACAGGAAGTGGATTCAGATCCAAGCTGCTGCTGAACCTCTTCATCTGAACTGAGCCTCAGTGATGTCACACAAACAGAAGCACCTGGTGTGAAGTCACTTCCTGTGTGTAGCTACGACACAACTTCACCTCAACGTGTCGACAAACTGAGAGAAACACAATCCATCACTTCTCCACTGTCTCCTGAGTGTTAATAATCAATAATTAATAATCAATAAGGATCTGTACGGGTCACGATGTAAAGAGCTGATTCATCACAACAACTCCTTTTGTTTAAAAAACACTTTGATTATTTCATATTTCTTTGTATAGAGCCTGAATAACATATCATGTGTTAGTATAAATAAAATATCATAAATATATAGAACTTGAGTTTACATAAATTCATATAGAATAATAGTTTTCTTTGCATGTTCTATTCTGTCAAATAAAAGTTTTATATCTGCAAATAAAGAAACTGATTTTTCTGTGAAGTATGGTCATAAAACATCATCACCAGATAAAGTATGATCGGAGCAGAGACTTTATTAAAACCAAAGTTTTGTAATCTGGCAAAATAAAACTACTCAATTACAAGTGTAAAGGAATATTTGTGTATTTTTTGTTATCATTTTTAATGTCAGTATTTACAATTAAATAAACAATTTGATTTCATAAAAAGACACCTTTATTATAAAGCACTTTACAATACTAAGCAGAAGGTTTGACATTGTTTTCAGTGGGATTTTAGATTAAGAACTAAAACACTAAAGAATATATAATATATTAATAATATATTGTAGGATTTAAAACGTGAAGAAACATAAAACAACAGTACAAACACTTTATTAATAAATTCAGTGAAGTGGTTTAAACACGTTAAGATGATCTGGTTCATTAATGACTAAATTAAGTAGTTTTATATGTTTACAGTTATAACTTGAACTGTGTGAAGAGTCGGTTCCTCACCTCGGACACTCCGGCCTCGCAGCTCTGGATCCGGGACCGGAGCTCCTGGTCCTCCGCCGCCGGGGCTCCGGGTGAGGGACCCGGGTCTGAGGCTGAGGAGCCCGGGTCCTGGAGCCCGGATCCGGGTGAGGCGGCCGGGTCCTGGAGCCCGGATCCGGGTGAGGAGCCCGGGTCTGAGGCTGAGGAGCCCGGGTCCTGGAGCTGCTCCACGGCCCGGTCCTCCAGCTGCAGCGGCCCCTCCCCTGCGGCCCCGGGGAGCCCCCCCGCAGTGAGGCCGGAGGCAGAGCCCCCCCAGCGGGTCTTCAGCTCCCGGAGCCCGAGCTGCCGGAGCACCGCCCGGAGCAGGGCGTGCAGGGCGGGGAAGTTAACGGTTCCCTGAGACGTCCCGATGGATAAATCCAACAACTCATCCAGGGTGAACTCACACATCTCGGATTTACTCAGTTTACTCTTTTATTTAAGTTGTTAAAATTAAGTTATTTACGTTAACTAAGTTACTAAAGTAAACTAAGTTACAAACGTTAGTCAACTTATTTAGGTTAAGTTACTAAATTTAGCTCAGTTATTAAAGTTAACTTGTTCTTTAAGTTAACTAAGTTATTCAAGTTAACTAAGTTATTAAAGTGGCTAAGTTATAAACGTTAGCTAATCTCTGCAACTTCACTGTAACGTAAATAAAACTAAAGAAAAGGTAAATAATTGGTAAATAAATATATATAAAAAGTTAAATAAATGTAAACAAAGTTAAATATAAGGAAAATACATATATTCAAAAGGTAAATAAAAAGGTAAACAAAGGTAAATCCAGTCACCGAGGTGTTTGCGGGTCAGTCCCAGTTTCCGGGATCAAACTAATCTCAGGTTCGGTCACTGGATGAAAACATGTTCCGAGACAAATCCGAGGAATCAAACTACAGACTCACACCGGAAACACACACACCTTCTCTTCAAAGTAAAATACAGAAGAAAAACTGCCACAAGTTAGTTGGAACAGGATTTAGCTGAAGAGCCAATTTCTTCAGGTTTGAGGAAAATCAAACAGAATATACTAATATCAGTAACTCGTGAATGTAAAAGTCCAAATTAATTTTGAAATTTGTTTATCACAAATTCTGTGTCATCACTGGAAATTGCTGCAACAGTGAAAAGTCTCAGTCTGAATTTGAAAACTTGACTTAGAAATAAATTGTATTGGAAAGATAATGTGATTGTTCAAGTCTGAGCGTCGCATTTGTTTAAGTTTGGACGTTCAATGAAAACTGAAATTTTACCGCTGTAGATTCATGAAGACTTTAATTATTCAGACTCAGATAAAATGCAACACAACAATCTAAAGTTTATACAAAAGACCAAAAGAGAAAACAACAAACTAACGTTTTATTTATTTCTTTTCTTCAGTGAAGTTTTTCTTTTACTAAAACAAAAAAAGGTGGATGTTGTCATTTTTCTTTCTTCAGGAGTTGATATTATCTCATTCATTTCTGTTTATTCTGTTATTTTACTGTGTTTTATTGAAATACGTCAATTGAATTAATTGTATTTTATTTTCACGGATGGATCAGAGGTAGTATTTAACCATTTCCTCTTGACACCCCGGATTCCCACGGTGGCGGTGTTACCTGTTGCTAGGCAACAAGAGGCCAGTCAGGCTTCCTTCAGGAAACAAGACAATGTTGAACTCCCTATAAACACAACATTATTAATTAATAACAACTTACTCTAATTCTATCTATTCTATCTTAATCTTAATTTAACAACATGTAAAGGTGGGTGGTGCAATCTTTACTCATGCAGCATAACTTGACTTTAGTTAGTTGATTATATTTATAGACTTAGATCTATTTATTTTATTGTTTCTGTTATGGTAGGTTTTTGTCTATTGGCTGAGAGATGAGTTAAGATTTGTTTAAAGAATAATCATCAGAAGTAGAAACTTCATGTGTGAATCATTTTCCATTAAACTGTCAAACAGACACAGGAGAGCAAATTAAAACAAGGTTTGAATTAAGGTTTCAAATAAATTCTCTGGCTCTTCCCCTTTAACTGCAGCTCAGCTCAGATTATTATAACCAAATATTTCACAGATTATTCCAGTGAACACAACATTTATGTTTAAAATGACATTTTATTGGTGATAAAAACAAGCAAGCGAAGGTTGGGGGGTCATTATTACATTCAAGTATAAAATCATCTTCAAAATTCACATGCAGTTCCCTTAATATCCTGGAGATTTGATTTGGGACATAAAATAAAACGTGTGCAAACCAAAAGCCTCGTGTTTTATTTGACTTTTACCCAAAATATGTGATGTCATTCAGAGCATGACACTTTAAAGAGAGAATAAAAAAACTACAGCATCATTTGTTTTTTGCACCACAACATGAGACAAGACGACACGTGGACTCGCCCGTGTTCAGCATCAGAGTGACAGGAGAGAGGATGGGGGGGGGAATGTTCGTACAACGCTGGAGATTAAAAAGAAAAGAGTGAATCTGCAGCCGCGGCAGCAGCTCTGTGGCAAAGTGAAATAAAACATACAGATAAAAGTGAAGGTTTTGTTATCGTGAACGAAGACGGACTCTTCTGTCTCTCAGGCACGAGCCAAACCCTGCTGTGCCCTCCTCTTCCTCACCGGGAGCAGATCAGATGCTGTCGTAGTCGGATGCCCGCCGGCTGGACTCGGCCACGAAGAACGATATCGTGCCCAGAAAACCCGACAGGACCAGGATGAGCAGCTGCCAGTGCAGCAGCAGGTAGTTACTGTAGAAGAAGGCTAGAGCGGCCATGATGGACTGCAGGGGGAAATAACACGAGACAGGAAATGAGTCAAATGGAAACAATGAAGAATGAAACTCGGATCCAACACGAGAGGACGAATGTGATGCAATCTGAACATGAAAATATGAGCAGGCAGATCTAAAGTCACCTGGATGAAAAAGAAGACGGCGAAGGCTGGAGCGCTGTTGTCTCGGAACGTGACGCCGATGATGCTGAGCAGCTGCGTGTTGAAGCAGCTGTCGCCCAAACCCAGCAGGAAGCTGCAGAGCATCGCCACGGCAACGCTGAACACAACACACAGACGTTAAGTTTCCTTAAAGAACAGTTTATGAAAACTAATTATTCTGAATAAAGATGGACGACATGACAGCTCCCATGAGAAAGGCTCAATCATCTGGATCGCCCCCTTGTGGCCGGCTGCAGTATAGGTCATAAATACCCCCTGCAGATGGGACATGGACCAAACTATGAACAATTTCCATATCTGTGTCGGGGGGCTCATCCTCTAACAACCCGTCCACGCCCTCAGGTCTGAGCTGTGTCCTGGACGTGGCTCCTCGTACCTCGGGGTGATGAAGGCCTGCAGGTCGGTTCCCTCCTCCGGGGCCAGCGGAGCGTCGCTGGCAATGTTCAGGAAAATCAGGTAGAAAGCCACAAAGTGAGTGATGAGTCCCAGCAGCACCACCGGGTTCCTCCCAAACCGGTTGTTCTTGTTCAGCATCCCAAACACGCCCCCTCCTGCCAGGCAGAGGAAGGAAGGAGAACACAACTTGCTCAGCTCGTTTCCTCCTTCTCTCTCCAAACACGTGACAAACATGTGACACATTCTAAAGGAATGTTTGGACGAGTGGCAGCTCAGACAACTCACCCAAGATCTCGCCGATGCCGATGAAAATCCCAGAGATGCCAATCAGACTCTTTGCATCTTTGCCGAACCTCGTCATGGCGCCGATACACGTCCCGTACACGCCGCTGTAAAACGTGAGCTCCAAGCCTGATGGAGACAGAGCAGAGGTTTCACCATCGGCTCAGTTCAAGCTCCGCCTCCACAGGACGCCTCGTCCCACTCACCTGTGTATGCGATGGTGAAGCTCAGCAGCAGCATCTCTTTGGTGACAAAGATCTTACAAGCTTGAACTGCGAACAACAAAGTGGATGTTGACATGAGAGATGGTTGTGTTTAAAGGATCAAACCTCATGAAGTGTAAGTTCATGTGATAAACTTACTGAAAGCATCCAGAGCCTGTGAGCAGAGGCCGGAGTGAGGTGAGCTGCAAGAACACAAACACAAAATAACACAAACACAGAATGAGCCGCCAGAGAACCCGACACGGATTTAACTGGAAGATCTTCTCTTGAACAACTCCAACATTCACAGGCTCGTATTTTCTCTCAGACTTTTCACCTTTGTTGTGCAATAATGGTTAGGAGTGATACCATAAGATGATGTGCCTTTAGGCATTCAATAAATTTGGTTATCAAAATAAAATATAAAACATTAATATTTAAAATATTAATATTAAATCATAACTTTAGTTGATTTAAAGTTATCTCGGGGCACCACCCTTCACAGAAGGGAAACGATAGCCAATTTATTGATTAAGATCAGTCTCATTTAGATCTAGTTCAATAAGAAATCCTGGCTGCTCCTGCCTGGCATCTTCTCTTCGCATCCAAATCTACAAGAGGAGAGAAAGGTCGAGCTTCCAGCTCACCTTCTCAAGGAAATCTCCTCGCCCTTCAAGCTCTTCCAAACTCCTTGCAGCGACGCAATGTCCTGTAGGTAAGAACTTCAAACAAAGCAACTGAACTGCACAGCTCAACAGAACCGCGGAAGCACAGACCACATGAGCCAGAAGACTTCACACAATCGTCAGGACGAACTGCTCACTTAACTACAGCAACTTTCTCCCTTTCTGAGGACTGGTAACATACTGGGCTTAATTATTATACTAGACGAAGCAAGACTGTTTATTTGAATCTGTGTGGTGTTTTTAAAGTTTGATATATGTGGTGATATTGTGTTAAAGTTAAATGAAAGTTAATGTGAGTTACCCTCGACACAGACTCCTCCATTATCCGATTAGCATTTTCACAGACACACGGGGCCATTTTAAAAGCCCACAGGAAGGTGTGACAACCATTTTGAGATCCCGTCATTCACTCAAACACACCCACATGCACATCTTGGTTGAGCTAATACGTTTTGTTAGTAATTTGTGTTTTTATACTTTATTATGTTTATAATAAATGTTTTCTTTAAAAAATGTTCCTTCATTAATGTTGCATAAGTGCATTTTGCCAACCTCTACACTGTCAAGAACTCTATACGCCTTATCTAATCTCATTATATAATCTTTAATAGTAAATATTGAGATTTCTAATTGAACTAGATCTAAATGAGACTGATCTTAATCAATAAATTGGCTCAATAAATTGGCTATCTTTTCCCTTCTGTGAAGGGTGGTGCCCCGAGAGAACTTTAAATCAACTCAAGTTATGATTTAATATTCATATTTTAAATATTAATGTTTTTATATTTTATTTTGATAACTAAATTATTGAACGCCTAAAGGCACACCATCTTATGGTATCACTCCTAACCATTATTGCACAACAACAACAAGCATCTTGGCTCCGCCTCTCTTCTTCTAACAAACCAGAGAATCAGCTGAGATCTTCCTCCAGTGAAGAACAGTGCTGCTCTTTCTCAGGCTTGTTTAATAATGTTACCAGACGTTTGACCTACTCGTATTTACAGACATGTAACTGAAATGCATTGTTCCTGTCAAACCAACATATCAAACCTACGTGTCAGTGGAAGTCTCTGTGGACTCGGCCTGCAGCAGCGACTCTGTGACCTCGGGGGTGGACGACTCGGGGTCCGGCCTCCGGATCAGAAAGAAGAGGAAGCAGCCGACCAGGCTGATCACCGTCAGAGAGATGAAAACCGTCTGCCGGTCTTTGTCTGAGACAAAAAACACGAGTCACACTTAGCTTCTCATGGGAGGTAACCATGGGAACCAGTGCCGAGCAGTAATGTAAAGTGTTGATGTGAGGCAGCTACCTGTGATGTGAACGTGTCCATGCCAGGCAAAGTATATGTAGAGGTTTCCAAAGAACATGCTGCAGACACATGAATGATATTGAGTTGAGTGTGTGAACAGATGACCCAGAGGGACCTCACCACATCATGAGTGTTTCTACAAATGGGTTTCTAATAACTGTTCTCACTTTTCTACTATATTTTAATTGTTGCTCTTCTGACTCATTATTGAATTTAAACTAAAGAGCAGCTTGTTTTTATGAGGTAAGGACCAATCACATAAAAACGGCGTGGCCATTTTAGTTAGTGTGTTGCTGGTTCCTGGCCCTCAGTGATTGGCGCGATGAGTTTGACCGGTTTTCTTCACGGTCTTAACTCGATAAGAACTCCTGAGTTTACTTGCACTGCAGCAGAGCCCAGAATATGCCGCTGTTTCTGCCCATGTTGTTGTCAGTGGAGTTGATGGTGAGCACGTTTCCCTGCGCCGTCCAGAGCACTGGAGAACAAACACACTTATCCACATACAGGCAGAGGAGAATCGTTTGTTTCACAAATCAAAAGTTGGATTGTGTGTTGTTACCTGCTGCTCCTACTCCAACCAGCACGGACGCTGTGTAGAAGCTCCACGTGTACGGGTAGATGAACATAGCGATGTAGCCGCTGTGGAAACAACGTGAGGACGAGTCAGGAGCATGACTCAGCAGAAACAGGTGCAGACAGGAAACATGCGAGTCAGTGTTTACCTGTACAGAAGCCCACTGAAGAACATGGAGAGCTGTGGTCCGATGATGGTCACCACTGACGGAGCGATGAGGTTGGACGCAGAGAAAACTCCATAGATGATGGCCATGCTGGGGACAGACACAGATTGAGCTCTCACATCCAGTCAGTAGGTCAACTTAGAAACACAGGTGAACTCGCTGAAAGAGGAGATTCACGTCTTTCCTCTTGACAGAAAGAGTGTGTCCCCCTGTCTGTCTAAATAAATCTCTTAAATATATTTCCACATTTATTTATTCCCTCATTTCTGTGTGCTTATGCTAATGAGAAAGGCGGGCCTAACCGCAGTCTCATGCAGGATTGGTCACAGGAGTGTAATGATCCAGCCTTTCAATGCTGACTGGTGTCCAGTAGCTGTTTGCACTGTTGAGCCGGTTCACACTTAAAATGAACTAGTTCAAGTTCAGAGGGTTAGTTCAGGTTGTTTTTTATTGGGATGATTAAGGTGTCAGTATTCCTGACTGTGAGCGTCACGTCTCGTGTTCTACTGAGCACAAGTAGCGAGCAGAGGAGGAGGAAACAGAAACTCCAGCTCGGTACAAACCAGCTGCAGCTTCTGCTCTGCACATGAAGCAGCTGATCTCTGAGCAGATGTGACCAGAGAAACTCGCTGTTTTCACAGTTTCCACTGTTTTACAAAGTCACTCAGCAGCTGCTTCGCGGTGACGAGCTCAAGTCTGAGTCACTGCTTCTGTCTCTCAGCAAGTGTGTTGCACTGTGAGGGGCGGAGCCCCGGGACCTGTGTGTGCATGTGTGTATAGCTCCGTTGACCAATCCTGCTCGAGACTGAGTTTGGGACCGCCTTTCTCATTAGCATAAGCACACAGAAATTAGGGAATAAATAAATGTGGAAATAGATAAAGAAATAAATGAATACATGTGGACATAAATACAGAAGTAAATTAATCAATGTGTTAAACTTATTCCCACATTTATTCCAACTTTTATTTATTTAAACATTTATTTAATTTAACATTTAAGTGTTCTTATGTAATTGAGGTAGGAGGTCCCTCAGTCTCGAGCAGGATTGGTCAACACCAGTCAGCATTGAAAGGCAGAAGTAGAAGGGCTGGATCATTACACTCCTGTGACCAATCCTGCATGAGACTGCGATTTCCCGCCTTTGTCATTCGCATAAGAACACAGAAATGAGGGAATAAATACATTTTGAAATATATTTAAGACAATTATTAAGACATTTCTGTTGTTATAAGCGTATTTATTTATTTATTTCTGTATTAATTTATGTATTTCCTTTTTTATTTCTGTATTTATTTATACATTTATTTATTTATACTTAAGTCATGTATGGTCCTACATATATTTGACCGGTGGAAAAGAGGATTTATTGTAAGTGAGACGTTTGTCTGTTTGTGTTTTACAAGTCTGTAGAAACAATCTGTGATGATTGCTGCAAACAAATATCCCTACAGCAACAATTACTGAATCCCATGACCCCGTCTGTGGAGAACTTTATGATGGAGACAGTTCAACTCAGAATATTAATTTGTCCCATGACGACAGTTTGAGGAAAGCGATTTTGCAAACAGAAGAACTAGAACTCAGTGAAGCTCTTATCGTCATCAACCCTGTGAGACACTCAGTGATGTGTGAGTGAGGGGGGGGGGGGGGTTATGCACCTGGTGTATCCGCTCCCGTGGAACTCGGTGCTGTTGAAGCTCTTCAGAACTGTTTGCTGTAAAGACAAAGTGAGAGAAAGTGTTTAGTTGTGTTGTATCGAGTGGGATTGTGCGTCTCGAACAGGTCCAACGCACCTCGATGTTTCCACATGTTGTAAAAGCAGTGAACATGAACATGAAGCCGAAGCCCAGGATGATGATGTTCAGCAGCTTCTTCCCCTCGGGAGTCATGTTGAAGCTGTTTGAGGAAGTGAAGACGAAAAAAAACTCTGCTGGAGTGAACCACACGTCTGAGGAGGAAAAGAAGAAACACAAATACAAGAAGTGTGAAACATCCAAGAAACTTTGATGACCTCACTCAGTGCTTCGCCTCAGAATAGAAGAATAACATGACTCTGTGTTTTCGTACCAGTTGTTCTGAGACAAACTCAGACAGACAAGAGGACAGGGACGACTCGTGACAGCGTTACACTGCTGATCGGGCAAAGGCCGATTTATAGTCGGATTTTAGGCAGGCGCAAGCACGCAAGACACGCAACCCGCCCCCTGCGTGCCCCCTCTTGCGGCTTCCGTGCTTCCGCCAATTGTTCTAACTATACGACAAAGCGACGCGAGCCTCACGCAGCCCGCAAGGCTGTGATTGGTCAGCTTCTACATCCTGACCAGAGTCTAATTTCTGGTTTCATGCCCCATAATACCGGCAGAATTCACGGAAGATTTAGAAGAACGATTATGGACCAAATAGGAGAACGTTTGGCAGAAGAGATCCGAAACTATGACCACTTGTATAACCTGTCACTGACTGGCGGATTTGTATGGAGGACCATACATGACTTAAGTATAAATAAATAAATAAATAAATGTATAAATAAATACAAAAATAAATAAATAAATAAAAAAGGAAATAAATGAATACAGAAATAAATACGTTAATAACAACAGAAATGTCTAAATAAATGTCTTCCACATTTATTTATTTATTTATTTATTTCATTCCCTCATTTCAGTCTGGTATGCTAATGAGAAAGGCGGGCCTAGCCGCAGTCTCATGCAGGATTGGTCACAGGAGTTTATTGATCCAGCCCTTCTACTTCTGCCTTTCAATGCTGACTGGTGTCCAGTAGCTGTTTGCAGTGTTGAGCCGGTTCACACTTAAAATGAGCTAGTTCAAGTTCAGAGGGTTAGTTCAGGTTAGTTTTTATTGGGATGATTAAGGTGTCAGTAATCCTGACTGTGAGCGTCACGTCTCGTGTTCTACTGAGCACAAGGTCAACATCGTGATGCATCTAAGCATCGAGACATTTCCACACCTCTAGTGTGGAACGTGGTGAAACTGAACCCTTTCAAACTTAAGAAGAAAAAAAAAAAAACTTGCTCTGCCAGAGTCTGTCTTTTGGATAATTTTTTCGGTCCCAAGCCCGGATAAAGGAGGAGGGTTGGACGTAGAGCTAGCAATTCCACCCCACTTAACAGCCTTTTGATTCAATTTGATATTCTAACATTTTACAATATAGGACAAAATAGATTTTGTATGTGGGTCATGATTAAAGTAAGCATTAAAGTCATGAAGTTATTTTGAGATGTGATGGCCTATTTCCATGGCAAGATAACTATTAAAAAACAAGAATCAACAGAAGAATACAGAAGTGTATTGCATTCGCTTGAAGAAAAAAAGTTCTGTTTTTTTTTTTATTTTTTATTTTATTGAGAACCTATAATTATCTCAAATAAACAGAATTTAGTTTTTCAAGTGAATGCAATACGCTTCCGTAGAAGAAAGCTCATTTGTAGTTCTAAACATATTTAGGGTATTTTTTTCTCACTTTTTGTACGTCCTACAGCGACCATTACAATTATGCAAATTAGGCGATTACGTCATTTAGCGACTTCTAGCGACTTTTAGATCAGCCAATAGCTACTTTCCTTACTGAGGAGCTGGCAACACTGCTTGGAGAACCATAAACCAAAACAAGTCCGTCGAAGCAACTGCGTGGTCAGCCACAGTTGCAGTCGCAGTACTATATATCGGCCTTTAGACCAACAACACACAACACAGACTGAACTGTACTGAACCAGTATCTGAACTGGTTCCCACAGCTCGTGTATTTTAAACCGAGTTACAAACTTGTTGTGTTGGATCCTTGAAGCCCTGACTTCATGTGTGTTCTATCAGAAGTGAGGACCGACTCTCACCAGACGGGTTCTGGAGAGGAACCGGTCCGGACACAAGTCCCAGGAGACATGTCCTCTCAAAGTGTCCAACATTATAGAACCAAAGTAGATGTCCACTCACCGGCTATCTGGACGGACTCACTGGGCTGTTAGCATCGTTAGCTGCCGGTGGCTCAGGAATCCTCCTCCGGCCCGAGAGACCTGTGAACTACCGGGGACATGACGGTGTTCTCCGAAGACAACCGGGCTCCTGAAGTCTCTCCGCAGCACCGGGAAGCAGCGGCTGAACCGGAGGCTGTCACGTGATGGAGTCAGCTGACCAGCTAGCTTAGCCGTTAGCCGTTAGCACGACCCGCAGACACACACAGGCTGAGCTCAGCAGGATTCAGACTCACGGGATCGAGACTCACACAGTGTTGGTTCCGCTGTAGATTCATAAAGACTTTAATTATTCAGACTCAGATCAAATGCAACACAACAATCTAAAGTTTATACAAAAGACCAAAAGAGAAAACAGCAAACTGACGTTTTAATTATTTCCTTAAGTGAAGTTTTTCTTTTACTAACAGAAAGAAATGTGAATGTCACATTTCTTTCTTCAGTAATTTATATTATCTTATTCATTTGTTTATTCTCTCATTTTAATTTGTTGTATTGAAAAAAGTCAATTAATAGATCAATTCACAATGAGAAAGGTATTTTATTTTCACAGATGGACCAGATGTAGTATTTAACCATTTCTTTTGACGCCCCAGATTCCCACGTTGGCAGCGTTACCGGTTGCTAGGCAACAAGAGGCCAGTTAGGCTTCCTGCAGGAAACAAGAAAATGTCGAAACAAAACATTATTAATAAATAATAACTTACTATAATTTAACAACCTGTAAAGGTGGGTAGTGCAATCTTTACTCATGCAGCATAACTTGACTTAAGTTAGTTGAATATATTTATAGAATTTGATCTATTGTTTCTGTTAGCGTAGGTTTTGTCTATTGGCTGAAAGATGAGTTAAGATTTGTTTAAAGAATAATCATCAGAAGTAAAAACTTCATGTGTGAATCATTTTCCATTAAACTGTCAAACAGACACAGGAGAGCAAATTAAAACAAGGTTTGAATTTAGGTTTCAAATAAATTCTCTGGCTCCTCCCCTTTAACTGCAACTCAGATTATTGTAACCAAATATTTCACAGATTATTCCAGTGAACACAACATTTATGTTCAAAATGACATTTTATTGGTGATAAAAACAAGCAAGCGAAGGTTGGGGGGTCATTATTACATTCAAGTATAAAATCATCTTCAAAATTCACATGCAGTTCCCTTAATATCCAAAATATGTGATGTCATATAGAGCATGACACTTTAAAGAAAGAATAAAAAAACTACAGCATCATTTGTTTTTTGCACCACAACATGAGACAAGACGACACGTGGACTCGCCCGTGTTCAGCATCAGAGTGACAGGAGAGAGGATGGGGGGGGGGAATGTTCGTACAACGCTGGAGATTAAAAAGAAAAGACTGAATCTGCAGCCGCGGCAGCAGCTCTGTGGCAAAGAGAAATAAAACAAACAGATAAAAGTGAAGGTTTTGTTTGGTGAATCCCTTCAGGAAGATGAACGTGTTCGACTGTAAACGAGGACGGACTCTTCTGTCTCTCGGGCTCGAGCCAAACAGCCTCGGTTTATTTCATCTGAACCAAGTGAAGTCGTCCACTTGTGACACCAGAGGTTTCCTGGAACACAGTCGATCTGGATCCGATCACAACTGAGGTCACGTTGCATACGGTGTCTCATGAGGAACCAGACAAACAGGAAAACCAGGAAAACAAAAGAGCGAAGGTGAAATGGATTTACACTAGGGCTGCAACTAACGACTATTCTGATAGTCGATTAGTCACCGATTATTGAAACGATTAATCGACTTATCGGATTACGAATGACACAAATTCTCAATTGCAATTATTTAGCAAGCAGCTTTTAAATTTAGCTTGAGGTTGTTCGAGGCATGTGATGACTGAAAATAAAGACAATAAAGATCGATTCTTCATTAAAAAAAATGTCTTTTAATAAACTTTGCTGCATATAAGGGCACTGTTGACACAAAAGCAAAGAAATCAAGTTTTTGTCCATTTAAAACCAAGGACAGGCAAAGTAAAGTGTTAATTAAAAAAAATAATTTAAATTCAAGTTTCCCTTTTTACTGTGAACCAAGAACAGGCCAAGTGCTGATACTAAAAATAAATTAAAAATCAAGTATCCATTTTTCCAGTTAACAAAAATGACAGGGAAAGTAACATTAATAAAAACATCAACAAACGAAACTACAGTCTTCTTCAGACTAAATAATTGTGATTAAAAAAAGATTTTTGTCAGGCAATAGGATAACATTTCGCTTTTAAACTCGTTAAAAAAAAGTTTAAACCATAATTTTGTAATGGATTCTAGAATCCTGCGCGCAGGTATAAAAGTGTATATATAACATCTGACAGAGGCGAGTCCGCGTCGTCTCCGTTACGATGTCACACGTGACTCCTCCTCCTCACATGCACATGTCCTGCTTCCATGGAGAGCAGGTCCGCCGCACAGATATTGCAGGTAGTTTTTTTCGGGCCATGTTAAGAGTGAAGTTCTCCCGAACATTTTACTTCGTGGTGAGCGAGGCAGCGGATGCCGGCATTGGTCCATGTTTTGTCGCTATTGCACATGCGCGACTTTCAGAGATAGGAAGGGAGCGAGATGGCTCACTCCTCAGGTACTTCCATCAGCACCTCCGGTAAAACGACGTTTAGTTCCGCTGCGTGGCACGAGAAACACGCGCTATGACGTAACCAACGATTCATCGACGAGTAAATTCGCCGCCGACTATTTTTGTCATCGATTTTTGTCGACTAATCGTTGCACCCCTAATTTACACTATTAAAAGATTCAGTTTCCTGAGGGTGTTTCTCTCTAAACTGCTCGTCAGGTGTCACATCGCTGAAGTTCTATTGAAACTGTGATGTTTGTGACAGGAGATGAAAAGAAGGACGAACGGTAGAAACTAGGGGTGGGAATTGGCAAAAATGTGACGATTCAATAGTATTGCGATATTTGGGCCACGATTCAATAGTATTGCGATTTTGCAAGTATTGCGATTCGATTCTGCGATATATTGCGGTTCATGTCCCCCATATTATTCAAAGGCATTACAAAAAATGAGGAAAATAAGACTGCTCAACTCACTTCAAATGTCACATTTAATTCTGTGAACAACATTGTCTTCTACACATTAACTGAAGTGCAAAAACTTTGTCCTTGAACATTCAGGACACAGGACCTTTGTAATTATTTTCTGAATAGGAGACCTCTCACATGAACACTGAGCTCACAGCACATAACTTACAATTATTTTAATACAATACAGTAACATAAAGCAGACATAATAGAGTAACATAAACCTGAGAATTATCATATAAATAAGAGTAACCTAGAGCTTCAATCAAATTGAGAAAAATAAACAGATGAGTACTACTAGAGTCCAGTCCAGTTGGATGAATGTTAAATTCATTTGGGAATATTGGCATTTTTGTTCAGAAAAAGGAGTTGGTCAACATGCTCAGATGTTAAAGTTCCTCTGGGCTGTTACTATATCTCCTGCAGTGGAGAACATCCTTTCCACAGACACACTAGGTATCTTTTAAACTCTGAAACTCTCCTCGTCATGCTTTGCCAGCCAGGGGCTGTTACATATAAAGTTGTAAAAAAAAAAAAAAAAAAAAAAAATTGCAATACTTTGTGCTACAGTATCGATAGTGTCGCGGGCGCAAAATATCGCGATACTGAACAGAATCGATTTTTTCCCCCACCACTAGTAGAAATACTACACGGCCGAATCTTAGTGTTTGTGTCTCTGGAGCTTCAGAGGGAAGAAGAATAATGTGTCAGACGTTCGGAGGAGAGACTTTCAAACCTGGACCATGTGTATGTGAGGATCAGGAATTATTCTATTTTTAACTTTTATTTAATCCCATGAAAGAGGAAAAAACTAGCCTGACGATGTCAGACTCATTATTCTAGTCAGAATATGAGTCTGAGACCGCTCCATTGGGCTGTGATTATGGGGCGTGTTTCAACGGAACCAGGAAACAAAATGCCTCTTCGCTCAATTGGATAGACCTACAACCAATCAGAGCAACGTAGTATGTGACGTATGTCAAGCGACGCATAGTTGTCAGTTGTCTGTTTCACGAGTTTGTTCACTCTATAAATAAATCAATGGAAATGCTGCAAATGTCGCTCGTATCTCCACCGGAGGCAAAGCCCCCAGGAAGCAGCTGGAGACCAGGGCTGCTCGTGAGAGCCCCGGCCGCCGGCGGCGTGAAGAAGACCGCTACGGATCTCTCTCAGAGCCTCGCTACCGGCCCGGGACCGCAACCGGGACCCGGGACCTTCCCGGTCCCGGGGCCGAGGCTCTGAGAGAGATCCGTCGCTACCAGAAATCTACGGAGCTGCTGATCCACCAGCTGCGCTGCAGAGCTCCGCTGTCATGGCTCTGCAGGAGCCAGCGAGCATACACTTCCTTGTTGCTCCAACATTAACAGCGTCCCAACATGTGTGTCTTTTGTCTCATATGTGCTGAGGAGCGTAGCGCATCCCCCCCCCCCACTCTCTTTTTATTTATATGACTGCTTGTGTGGCTGCAGCATCGGGGCCAGCTGATACATTAAACTTTTTATGAATCCCGTAGGAGGACGGCAAAAACATCTGTTCGATCTACAAATGCCTTGATCGCGTTCCTCTGTTCCTCTTTCAAAATGAATGCGCTGTCGATGTCTCTGAAACAGACTCGATGGCAGCATCGACACATCTCAGCTCATAGATATAAACACTATATATGTCTAAATATGTCTCAGCTCTCCAGCGGCAGGCAGCGCTCTTTGCTGACGTGGTTGACTACGTCACTGTAGATCATCTGTCAATCATCGTATAAAGCCCGCCCTGACGATCTGATTGGTCCGTACAGCTTCTGTACGAGCATAGTTTCTCCCCAACGGAGCGACTCCAGACCGAACTTCCCGAACAACAAATGTTGTGGGCGGGGCTAAGTTTTTTCTGGCAATCAGGCTAGGAATAAACACCATTGTGTGACTAAAGAGAACCAGCTCAGTCAAACCCGAGTCCACATGGACGCCATGACAGCTCAGTATCTCATTCGCCCCCCCGGCAGGTCGTGACCCTGCCTCCTCCATGTCAGCAGATGGAACATGGACCAAACTGAAAAAGGTAAAGTGTTTTTTTAGTGAATTTTTGTGGAAGGGTGAGAAAATAACCGAGGAAGAATTTGGAGCAGATGTGGATAAACAAGGTCAAATCCAGGAAGTTCACTTTCTTTTGCACTAACCTCGGCTCTCCAATCACACTTACATTCTTAAAAACACCTCACAGGTATTTAGTTTAATTTGAGTATTTTTCGTGGCCGTGTGTCAGAATAAACCACAGTGTGTGTGTGTGTGTGTTAGTGGTGATGTCACCAGTTTAACAGTGAAGCTCTCTGATGTGTTTTGAGACGCGTGTGGAGTCAAGAGGAATCAGGCTGAGATACGAGAAAAGAAAAACCAGGGATGAAACTTGATGATAAATCTGGAGTTCACACAATCGCTCTGTCTTTGGATTCAGTTCAGATAAATGCTGGGCTCAAGAGGAATGTTTGGTTTTCCAGCAGCACAGATCGAGAGGATCTGTGAAAACCAAACCGTGTCAGTGAGGAGACCTTCCTCCTCCCGGCTGCACAGAGCCAATCACTGCTGTGCCCTCCTCTTCTTCACTGGGAGCAGACCAGATGCTGTCGTAGTCAGTTGCCCGCCGGCTGGACTCGGCCCACCCCTCGGCCACGAAGAACGAAATCGTGCCCAGAAAACCCGACAGGACCAGGATGAGCAGCTGCCAGTGCAGCAGCAGGTAGTTACTGTAGAAGAAGGCTAGAGCGGCCATGATGGACTGCAGGGGGAAATAACACGAGACAGGAAATGAGTCAAATGGAAACAATGAAGAATGAAACTCGGATCCAACATGAGAGGACGAATGTGATGCAATCTAAACATGAAAATATGAGCAGGCAGTAACCTTGATGAAATTGAAGACGGCGAAGGCCGGAGCGCTGTTGTCGCGGAACGTGACGCCGATGATGCTGAGCAGCTGCGTGTTGAAGCAGCTGTCGCCCAAACCCAGCAGGAAGCTGCAGAGCATCGCCACGGCGACGCTGAACACAACACACAGATGTTAAGTTTCTTTAAAGAACAGTTTATGAAAACCAATTATTCTGAATAAAGATCGACGGCATGACAGCTCCCATGAGAAAAGCCAAATCATCTGGATCGCCCCCTTGTGGCCGGCTGCAGTATAGGTCATAAATACCCCCTGCAGATGGGACATGGACCAAACTATGAACAATTTCCATATCTGTGTCGGGGGGCTCATCCTCTAACAACCCGTCCACGCCCTCAGGTCTGAGCTGTGTCCTGGACGTGGCTCCTCGTACCTCGGGGTGATGAAGGCCTGCAGGTCGGTTCCCTCCTCCGGGGCCAGCGGAGCATCGCTGGCAATGTTCAGGAAAATCAGGTAGAAAGCCACAAAGTGAGTGATGAGTCCCAGCAGCACCACCGGGCTACTTCCAAACCGGTTGCTCTTGTTCAGCATCCCAAACACGCCCCCTCCTGCCAGGCAGAGGAAGGAAAGAGAACACAACTTGCTCAGCTCGTTTCCTCCTTCTCTCTCCAAACACGTGACAAACATGTGACACATTCTAAAGGAATGTTTGGACGAGTGGCAGCTCAGACAACTCACCCAAGATCTCGCCGATGCCGATGAAAATCCCAGAGATGCCAATCAGACTCTTTGCATCTTTGCCGAACCTCGTCATGGCGCCGATACACGTCCCGTACACGCCGCTGTAAAACGTGAGCTCCAAGCCTGATGGAGACAGAGCAGAGGTTTCACCATCGGTTCAGTTCGAGCTCCGCCTCCACAGGACGCCTCTTCCCACTCACCTGTGTATGCGATGGTGAAGCTCAGCAGCAGCATCTCTTTGGTGACAAAGATCTTACACGCTTGAACTGCGAACAACAAAGTGGATGTTGACATGAGAGATGGTTGTGTTAAAAGGATCAAACCTCATGAAGTGCAGGTTCATGTGATAAACTTACTGAAAGCATCAAGAGCCTGTGAGCAGAGGCCGGAGTGAGGTGAGCTGCAAGAACAACACAAACACAGAATGAGCCGCCAGAGAACCCGACACGAATCTAACTGGAAGATCTTCTCTTGAACAACTCCAACATTCACAGGCTCGTATTTTCTCTCAGACTTTTCACCTTTGTTGTGCAATAATGGTTAGGAGTGATACCATAAGATGGTGTGCCTTTAGGCGTTCAATAAATTTGGTTATCAAAATAAAATATAAAACATTAACATTTAAAATATTAATATTAAATCATAACTTGAGTTGATTTAAAGTTATCTCGGGGCACCACCCTTCACAGAAGGGAAAAGATAGCCAATTTATTGATTATGATCAGTCTCATTTAGATCTAGTTCAAATAGAAATCTCAATATTTACTATTAAAGATTATATAATGAGCAGTGAAGGTGTACAGAGTTCTTGACAGTGTAGAGGTTGGCAAAATTCACTTATGCAACATTAATAAAGGACATTTTTAATAGAAAACATTTATTATGAACATAATAAAGTATAAAAACACAAAAAAGTCACACCTTCCTGTGGGCTTTTAAGATAGCCCCTAAGAGAGCGACCCACTCCCCTTTCTTCTGGTCAGGGAACGTAGCTAAGTAGGTAGTGATATGCGTGTCTGTGAAAATGCTAATCAGATAATGGCAGAGTCTGTGTAGAGCGTAACTTACATTAACTTTGATTTAACTTGTAACCACAATAACACAGGTTTCCTTGAGAAGGTGAGCTGGAAGCTAGACCTCTGACCTCCGGTTGTTGGGAAGAGAAGAGAAGATTTGCTGGATCAGCCCGGCCCTCTCCTTGGTGTTGCAGGAGAGAAGGGTGGCTGTCTGCCTCATCGGTTTGTCGGTGGAGAAGAGAGAGAATTGGGGGAGACCTTGTTCTTTTATAGGCCCGGTTACCTCACGGGTCATGGGGCCAGAATGACCGATAGGAGGTGATCCTGGTGGCACTTCGCACCTCTGTGTGAAGTTGCTGAAACAAAGGGAGTATGCAGCACTCTGGGAGCCTGAGTTCTTTGGCTTTTTCGTTGTTCTCCTAAACAAAGAGACCATGCTTGTTTTCAGGCCTTGACTAACATGTAGGCCGAAAAAGAGGCCTGTGTTTCCTTCGAAACCATTTTCTAACACCTTTCCTCTCATCCCTTCACTCGGCTGCTGCAGCGACTGTATCACAGCAGAGTCCAAGAGAAATGTAGGAAAGGACAATATTTACAGTTAAAGTTCGACTGTCCTGTCCTTTACTGGTCCGATAAAATGATAAATCGTTTCAGGGGCTGGGGGGGGACTGGAGGCTCCATCTGGCTTTAAATGATTTATTTCCCCAGACGTTTACAGACTACGTTTTGTTTGTGGACATCTTATTTTAAAGATGTCAGGAGGCTCCTGATGGATCTGGATCATCTAACGTTTCAGTCCTGACCCGGGGTTCCAGGTCGGCACCTCCTCTATCATGTAACAGCATCTTTGAGGTCACCTGTGCTGCTGGCCTATCTAATATACTGGCTTCATTCTCCCTGAATCTGGGCAAGAGGTCGTCCATCTTTATTTAGTCTATGACAATATTGGGAAATGTCTTTGTGCAAATCACAGACCTCCTTTCGGCCTATGTGTGTGGTCAAAGCTTGAAACAAACATGCCACATGTGCTGGAGTGAACTCTATCTCCCAAGATGCCACAGGTTCCATTGTTCAGAGACAGTCAAGGAACTAAGTCTCGCAGGGGGCAACAGGTTCCTTCTGTTCTGGACATCTTCACACATAGGTGTTAAAGGCAACAAAAGTCAACTCCAATTGGTCAATCTGGCCACATGACCTGGGGGTCACTGGGCCTATAAAAGACCAAGGTCTACCCCAATTCTTCCTCTTTCTCCAATCCCTCGGAGGGCGGAAGGCTGCTCCAGCTTTCTTCTCCTCAACTCTTCAAGGACAGCAGGCTGTCCAGCCTCTCCTCTCCTGCATCGCCTAGCGGGGACCTGGCTGCTCCTGCCTGGCATCTTCTCTTCGCATCCAAATCTACAAGAGGAGCGCAAAGGTCGAGCTTCCAGCTCACCTTCTCAAGGAAATCTCCTCGCCCTTCAAGCTCTTCCAAACTCCTTGCAGCGACGCAATGTCCTGTAGGTAAGATCTTCAAACAAAGCAACTGAACTGCACAGCTCAACCGCGGAAGCACAGACCACATGAGCCAGAAGACTTCACACAATCGTCAGGACGAACTGCTCACTGAACTACAGCAACTTTCTCCCTTTCTGAGGACTGGTAACATACTGGGCTTAATTATTATACTAGACGAAGCAAGACTGTTTATTTGAATCTGTGTGGTGTTTTTAAAGTTTGATATATGTAGTGATATTGCGTTAAAGTTAAATGAAAGTTAATGTGAGTTACCCTCGACACAGACTCCTCCATTATCTGATTAGCATTTTCACAGACACGCATATCTCTACACCTACTTAGCTACGTCCCCACTCCAGAAGGAGGGGGGGGCTGCTATCTTAGGGGCCATCTTAAAAGCCCACAGGAAGGTGTGACTTTCATGGTCAACGACCATTTTGAGAGACCCTCATTCATACAAACACACACTCACATGCACATCTTGGTTTAGCTAATACGTTTTGTTAGTAATTTGTGTTTTTATACTTTATTATGTTCACAATAAATGTTTTCTTTTAAAAATGTTCCTTCATTAATGTTGAATAAGTGAATTTTGCCAACATCTACACTGTCAAGAACTCTATACACCTTAACTGTTCATTATATAATCTTTAATAGTAAATATTGAGATTTCTAATTGAACTAGATCTAAATGAGACTGATCTTAATCAATAAATTGGCTATCTTTTCCCTTCTGTGAAGGGTGGTGCCCAGAGAGAACTTTAAATCAACTCAAGTTATGATTTAATATTAATATTTTAAACATTAATGTTTTTATATTTTATTTTGATAACCAAATTTATTGAACGCCTAACGGCACACCATCTTATGGTATCACTCCTAACCATTATTGCACAACAACAACAAGCATCTTGGCTCCGCCTCTCTTCTTCTAACAAACCAGAGAATCGGCTGAGATCTTCCTCCAGTGAAGAACAGTGCTGCTCTTTCTCAGGCTTGTTTAATAATGTTACCAGACTTAAGACTTACTCGTATTCACAGACATGTAACTGAAATGCATCGTTCCTGTCAAACCAACATATCAAACCTACGTGTCAGTGGAGCTCTCTGTGGACTCGGCCTGCAGCAGCAACTCCGTGACCTCGGGGGTGGACGACTCGGGGTCCGGCCTCCGGATCAGAAAGAAGAAGAAGCAGCCGACCAGGCTGATCACGGTCAGAGAGATGAAAACCGTCTGCCGGTCTTTGTCTGAGACAAAAAACACGAGTCACACTTAGCTTCTCATGGGAGGTAACCATGGGAACCAGTGCCGAGCAGTAATGTAAAGTGTTGATGTGAGGCAGCTACCTGTGATGTGAACGTGTCCATGCCAGGCAAAGTATATGTAGAGGTTTCCAAAAAACATGCTGCAGACACATGAATGATATGGAGTTGAGTGTGTGAACAGATGACCCAGAGGGACCTCACCACATCATGAGTGTTTCTACACGTGGGTTTCTAATAACTGTTCTCACTTTTCTACTATATTTTAATTGTTGTTCTTCTGACTCATTATTGAATTTAAACTGAAGAGCAGCTTTTTTTTTATGAGGAAAGGACCCATCAAATAAAAACAGCGTGTCCATGTTACTTCTGTGTTGGGGGTTCCTGGGCCTCAGTGATTGGCCTGAGGAGTTTGACCGGTTTTAAATCGATAAGAACTCCTGAGTTTACTTGCACTGCAGCAGAGCCCAGAATATGCCGCTGTTTCTTCCCATGTTGTTGTCAGTGGAGTTGATGGTGAGCACGTTACCCTGCGCCGTCCAGAGCACTAGAGAACAAACACACTGATCCACATACAGGCAGAGGAGAATCGTTTCACAAATCAAATGTTGGATGGTGTGATGTTACCTGCTGCTCCTACTCCAACCAGCACGGACGCTGTGTAGAAGCTCCACGTGTACGGGTAGATGAACATAGCGATGTAGCCGCTGTGGAAACAACGTGAGGACGAGTCAAGAGCCTGACTCAGCAGAAACAGGTGCAGACAGGAAACATGCGAGTCAGTGTTGACCTGTACAGAAGACCACTGAAGAACATGGAGAGCTGTGGTCCGATGATGGTCACCACTGACGGAGCGACGAGGTTGGACGCAGAGAAAACTCCATAGATGATGGCCATGCTGGGAACAGACACAGATTGAGCTCTCACATCGAGTCAGCACGTCAACTTAGAAACACAGACAAACTCGCTGAAAGAGGAGATTCACGTCTTTCCTCTTGACAGAAGGAGTGTGTCCGTCTGTCTTCCCCCTCTTTGTCTATATTCCCCTGTCCGTATTCCCCCTGTCTATCCGTCTTCCCACTGTCTGTCTGTCTGTCTGTCTGTCTGTCTTCCCCTGTCTGTCTTTCCCCTGTCGGTCATGTTCAACGTCACAAACGATGTCTCACTTCAGATTTGACCCGGGAGTGAATTATGATTAATCAGATGTCAGCTGGTGTGAGTAGATTATATGTATAGAGGACCATACATGACTTAAGTATAAATAGATAAATGTATAAATAAATACAGAAATATATAAATAACAAAAAAAAGGAAATACATAAATGAATACAGAAATAAATAAATAAATAAATACATTACTAACAACAGAATGTCTAAATAAATGTCCTAAATATATTTCCACATTTATTTATTCCCTCATTTCTGTGTGCTTATTAGGGATGGGTATCGTTTGGTTTTTATCCGATACCGGTTCCTAACCGATACTTTTAAAACGATACCGGTGCCTAAACGGTGCCTGAACCGATACTTTTTTCAAAAAAGTGCACAAAACGATGCTTGACTAAGAAAGGCTTTTTTTATTGCCAAATATATTAACTGTTTAAAGCAGATTATAAATATAAATAAATACAAAACCCTTTATAACTTAAAACTATGAATAACATACGAACTGTTAACAAAAGTTTACACTATACTTATGTTGTGCAATAGGAGTAGACTTGACGTTGGCTAATTATTAATAATCATGAAATATGATTATTAAAATAATAAAAATTATCTATCAAAAAATAATTAAATTATTAATTGAAGATGATCAGTAATCAAATAACAATAAAACCACTAATGAGAAAATAGGAATTATCAATTAGAAAGTACAAGCTATCAATTAACAATGATAAGGTTATCAACCAAGAATAATGAAAATAATTAGTCAAAAACAATAAAATTATCAATTTAAGAATAATACTATCTATATTAATATTTGAGAAAGGGGGGCACCACCCTGGTTACAGGGACCAACGGAATCAAGCTATAAATATCAGTCTCATAATGATAAATGTCAAATTAATAATGTCAATATTTTAATATTAACGATTACTTAATAAACAGTGAAGGCTTCTAAGTTCGAGCACAGGCAATCATAATCCAGCTGTATTCACACACTTATGCACAAATAATCACAGACTACAGATACTTTAATTACAAAAGTATTTATTAAAAAGGGGAAATAAAGTTATAATGTTATTCAATGATTCATCATATTAACAAGCTCCAATATTTCAAAGATAAACACAGCAGCAGCACTTATCACAATTCAGAAAATACATGTAAAACCTGCGGTCTACCTATGTATGTCTGTCTCTGTGTGTGTGTGTCTGTGTCAAAGTGTCTCTCTGTGTATGTGCGTCTATGTGTGTGTATGTGAAATAAAGTTAGTGTTATTTAATGATTTATCATTTTAACAAACTCCCATATTTCAAAGATAACAACAGCAGCTTATCACAATTTAGAACACGCATGTAACCTCTAGTCCATCTAGGTGTCTCTGTGTGTGTGTATCTGTCTGTGTCTATCAAAGTGTCTGTGTGTGTGTGGGTGTGTGTGTGAGAGAGCGAGAGAGAGAGAGAAAAGGAAGGGGGCGTGGCGATGACGCAGTCACATCTAAGATGGCGGCCGATCATGATTCGTGGAATCAAGGCCTAAAAACTCTCAAAATGGCGGATTGACTACAAAACAAGATGGCGGAGCCGTTATGAATTTAGAGCCAGGATGGGAGGAGAGAGGGGAGAAGGCGTGGCAATAATAGACTCAAAATGGTGGTTTCACTTAACGTTATCCAAAATGGAGAATATGTTAATGACCATGTGGCCTGAACTCACAATGGTGGTCGCCAGATGAATAACACAAAGGAAATTTCAGACAAAGAGAATTCTTATCTCTGCTTAGCTTTGGGGGGCCGAATGGTTTCCAGATGTGTTCAGCCTCTCTGAATATAGATTTAACTATGTTACATGAACTGTATTCTAAATACAGATCGGAAGTGTGTATAGGTCGGTTTAGAAGGAGAGAGAGAGAGAGAGAGGGAAGAGAACGAACTCTTAAAAATACGCCAGAGATAGATTAACAGTGATTCACCCCTCAGCCCTCAAGCGAACGTTGTGGGCCGAGGTTCTGATCGGTGAAATCATCGAGACTCACACAGACGTTAACAGTGCGGGCGGAGGCGCTTCTCGCGGCCCTATTCACTGCAACACAAAACATTGCCATCAAACCGGAAACCGGAAGTGGCTGGCTCGGAGTAGTGGCCGGCTAAAACAATGGAACACGGAGGTTCCATCAACAAAATACACTCAAGTATTAAATCAATACGCTACGTATTAAAACTAACATCTGCCCAGACAACATAAGCCTCTCTTACTGTAACCATGGTTTCGTGGGGTGCATGCGCGTTGGCGCGAATCTCCCGGAGGTTCAGTGAATCGCTTGAAGTCTCTCAGGCGGGCTCTCGTGAGCACCGCAGCTGGGCCGGAGCCGATCCGTCATGCTCCCTGGCGAGATGAGGTTTCGTCTTCTTCTGCAGCAGCGGAGCTCGTGCTCACTCACAGGAACGTGCGGCTGCTTGTAGCTGTTGTAGATCGTGTTGGGAAAAGAATAAAAGTAAAGTCCGTGTCTCACTCGTCTCGCGAGTGAGATTCCTGTCTGGTCTTTTCAGGATAAAACAGGAAAATGTCCTTTCAAAATAAAACGTCAACTAAGATAAAAGAATAAATGAATGAAATGAATTGAAATGAATAAAACAAACGTCTTATCGCCTCCATTAGCTTACTGGGTCGACTAGGAAGACCCCCGGGGGGGGGGGTCTAGTGGCGACGTCAGCATCAGAGGAAAAGAGAGTGTTAGTCGCCTCCTTTAGCGACTGGAACCTTGGGTCAGACCGGAGGAGGCCTAACTGGAACGTCAGTGCTGGAGTGAAAAAGAGAGAGGTTTCTGGGAGCTCAGCCTTTTTAAGTCATGTTCCAGGTGACTCCCCCCCTGGGAGGAGGGGTCAGGGGTCAGTGTGGCCCCCGGCCAATTAACAATCAGAATTTGGCCCCAAGGGGCGGTTTACAGTGGGGGACCCAGGAAGTGATCTGTTGCCACATGGAGATAAGAGCTCCATGCTGGATTTTCATGTGAGGGGTCTCCCTAGGCAAGTCTCAAGTTTTACGACTCTTTGTTCTAAGTCAGATCACTGGGCCTTCCCCAACACTTAAATAAATAAAAATAAATACAAAACACACACACTCTGACTCATGACTCTGACTTCGGTGCCTGAGCCAAATGAAGACTGAGGGTCGCTTTTCCATCACTCGGAGACCCCCGTGTCTCCGCGGCGGGGGCTGTCGCAGGGGGGCTTCGGCCCCCCGCCTTCGCCCCCCCAAATGCAGACGCTTTTATGAAACATTTCTCGGCGTGGTCTTCGCTCCTCCCGCCCTGACTCTTTCCAAGCGGACCCGGAGCTGGTCGTGGCGCACCGCCACGGAGGAAATGCGCCCGGCGGGGGGGGGGGTGGCCAGCGAGAGATCCTCCCCTTCCCCCCACCTGCACGGGAGCCCTGACGCACGCGGGCCGAAATGAAGCACCGAAATCTCCGTTGCATTTCGGTCCGGGTAGGTACCGGTTGTATTGGAACCGGTTTCATATTGGAACCGGTTCTCGGTACCCAACCCTAGTGCTTATGCTAATGAGAAAGGCGGGCCTAACCGCAGTCTCATGCAGGATTGGTCACAGGAGTGTAATGATCCAGCCCTTCAATGCTGACTGGTGTCCAGTAGCTGTTTGCAGTGTTGAGCCGGTTCACTCTTAAAATTAACTAGTTCAAGTTCAGAGGGTTAGTTCAGGATATTTTTTATTGGGATGATTAGGGTGTCAGTATTCCTGACTGTGAGCGTCACGTCTCGTGTTCTACTGAGCACAAGGAGAGAGCAGAGGAGGAGGAAACAGCTCTGTGCCCCTGTGAGGGGCGGAGCCCCGGGGCCTGTGTGTGCGTGTGTGTAGCTCAGTTGACCAATCCAGCTCGAGACTGCGGTTAGGCCCGCCTTTCTCATTAGCATAAGTACACAGAAATGAGGGAATACATAAATGTGGAAACAGATAAAGAAATAAATGAATAAATGTGGACATAAATACAGAAGTAAATGAATCAATGTGTTAAACTTATTCCCACATTTATTCCAACTTTTATTTATTTAATTCAACATTTAAGTGTTCTTATGTAAATTAGGTAGGAGGTCCCAAACTCAGTCTCGAGCGGGATTGGTCAACACCAGTCAGCATTGAAAGGCAGAAGTAGAAGGGCTGGATCATTACACTCCTGTGACCAATCCTGCATGACTGCGATTTCCCGCCTTTGTCATTCGCATAAGAACACAGAAATGAGGGAATAAATAAATGTAGAAATATATTTAAGACATTTATTTAGACATTTCTTTTGTTATTAACTTATTTATTTATTTATTTCTCTATTATTATGTCTATCTCCTTTTTTATTCATTTCTGTATTTATTTATACATTTGTTTATTTATTTATACTTAAGTCATGTATGGTCCTCCATATATTTGACCAGTGGAAAAGAGGATTTATTGTAAGTGAGAGACAGTTATTGTCTGTTTGTGTTTTACACAAACAGACAATAACTGTTTATGATTATTGCTGCAAACAAATATTCCTACAGCAACAATTACAGAATCCCATGGCCTCGTCTGTGGAGAACTTTATGATGGAGACAGTTCAATGTATGCACCTGGTGTATCCGCTCCCGTGGAACTCGGTGCTGTTGAAGCTCTTCAGAACTGTTTGCTGTAAAGACAAAGTGAGAGAAAGTGTTTAGTTGTGTTGTATCGAGTGGGATTGTGCGTCTGTGAACAGATCCAACGCACCTCTATGTTTCCACATGTTGTAAAAGCAGTGAACATGAACATGAAGCCGAAGCCCAGGATGATGATGTTCAGCAGCTTCTTCCCCTCGGGAGTCATGTTGGAAGCTGTTTGAGGAAGTGAAGACAAAAAAAAACTCTGCTGGAGTGAACCACACGTCTGAGGAGGAAAAGAAGAAACACAAATACAAGAAGTGTGAAACATCCAAGAAACTTTGATTACCTCACTCAGTGCTTCGCCTCAGAATAGAAGAATAACAAGACTCTGTGTTTTCGTACCAGTTGTTCTAAGACAAACACAGACAGACGAGAGGACAGGGACGACTCGTGACAGCGTTACACTGCTGATCGGGCAAAGGCCGATTTATAGTCGGATTTTAGACAGGCGCAAGCACGCAAGACACGCAACCCGCCCCCTGCGTGCCCCCTCTTGGGGCTTCCGTGCGTCCGCCAATTTTTCAAACTATACGACAATGCGACGCGAGCCTCACGCAGCCCGCAAGGCTGTGATTGGTCAGCTTCTACATCCTGACCAGAGTCTAGTTTCCGGTTTCATGCCCCATAATACAGGCAGAATTCACGGAAGATTTATATGAACGAATATGGACCAAATAGAAGAACGTTTGGCAGAAGAGATCCGAAACTATGACCACTTGTATAACTTGTCACTGACTGGCGGATTTGTCCGCAAGAAAAAGGCTATGAGGAGCCGCCGTGGAGATGTAAATAAACAGACTTTGTGTGTTTTGTCTTTCGACAAAACATGTTACTCCGCCTAGTGTTCTGGCGGGGAATTAACACGCGCAACCCTTGGAGAACCAAAATCCAAAACGAGTCCGTCGAAGCAACTGCGTGGCCAGCCACAGTTGCAGTCGCAGTACTATATATCGGCCTTTAGGCCAACAACACACAACACAGACACACACATTTAACACAGGACTGAACCAGTATATGAACTGGTTCCCACAGCTTGTGTGTTTTAAACGGAGTTACAAACTTGTTGTGTTGGATCCTTGAAGCCCTGACTTCATGTGTGTTCTATCAGAAGTGAGGACCGACTCTCACCAGACGGGTTCTGGAGAGGAACCGGTGTTCCAGATCAACTGGCGATTTGTTTACCTTTTTCCAGATGTTAATGGTGGGTTGCAGAGCTGGTCGCAGATTCGTCATTTTCACAAAGCGCATGTGTGTGAAGTTCGGTGATCTACTGAACGTCTCGCTGAAATAAAAATCCTACAAAAACCCTTCCCGAGTTCATGTGTCCGTGTCAGAATCACGTTGAGACTTCAATATAAATTAAATGGTTAAAAAAAAAGAAAATAGTACAAAAATCTTGACCGGGACTCGAAACAGCGAGCCGAAGCACTAATAACTTCTGGCCTGATGACGATCTCACTACGCCACTGAGCCGCTGAAGTTTCCATCGCACAATAGATAAATGTCTCGTTCTTTGCTTTGTCAGCTGTATAACAACAGATGTGCTTTAAGGTAACGCCCAGATCATCTGGTGATAGTCCCAGCACAGACAAAACGCATATATACTTAATACCAGGCTTCACAATCTGATACTCCTCTTCATAGGAGACACAGGGAGTTCTGAAAAACAGACACGCATGACCAGCTCCACGCCAAGTGCTTGTGTTTGACGCTGGTGATCATTACAATGCGCACACACCAAAGCAGTGTCAGATGTAAACATCCCTCACAACAAGGCGGAAGCTCCAGCTGTGTTTTTATGAGTAAAGTTGGTAACGTGCTTCTAATGGACGGGTGAAGCTTCACGTGTCCGCCTGTCGCTGCTGGTTAAAGTCAGCAGACGTGATTTTAAAACACAAATTATAATAGTGATAAATAATAATAATACAACTATTTATATTTTGTTGTATTTTCACAAACAATGTGGTGTGGTGATACAAGCAATTGTGGACGCTTCATGAAACATCATCATTAAAAATAAAGTGCGTTTTGTGTCAGTATCATCTTCTGACTAAATATAAATGTGAAAGAAATCCCACCACGGGAATCGATGCGGTGTGGTCCACATAAAAATAACACATGCCTCTGACTATGCAATGTCCACATTAAAATTTAGAAGAAACCTCCTGCTCCTCGTCTCCCCTAGCCTCTGGGATAGCCTTGCAGCATTGGGCCACTTTCACAGATTTCCCCTTTCATTTTCTCAGTTATTCTACAGTAAAAATACACAAAAATGTGTATCAGCATAGTCAGAGACACCAAGAACAGGAATCCACTCGAAGTAACTTATAACCTCTTAAGGAATATTTTGAATCAGTTTCCAAATATGGTAACATTATGAATACATCCGTCCTTTTACAGATTTCCCTTTTAATTTTCTCAGTTTTTCTACAGTAAAAATACACAAAAATGTATCTCAGTATAGTCAAAGACACCATGAACAAGAATCCACTCGAAGTAATTTATAACCTCTTAAGGAATATTTTTAATAAGCTTCCATATATGGCTACATTAGGAATGCATTGGGCCACTTTCACAGATTTCCCCTTTCATTTTCTCAGTTATTCTACAGTAAAAATACACAAAAATTTGTATCAGCATAGTCAGAGACACCAAGAACAGGAATCCACTCGAAGTAATTTATAACCTCTTAAGGAATATTTTGAATCAGTTTCCAAATATGGTGACATTATGAATACATCCGTCCTTTTACAGATTTTCCCTTTAATTTTCTCAGTTATTCTACAGTAAAAATACACAAAAATGTATCTCAGTATAGTCAGAGACACCATGAACAAGAATCCACTCGAAGTAATTTATAACCTCAAGAAATATTTTTTATCAGCTCTCAAATATGGTGACATTATGAATACATTCGTATTCATTACAGTCTTGCCCTTTAATTTGCAATACAAATACATGATAATTTACATGAGTAGGTACGCCATGAAGATTTAAAAAAAAAAATCCAACAAAATAAAGTTTTTCTTAATTTTGGGCCGTTTCACCCAACCATGCTGTTTTACCGTAAAGCCACAAGTAGACACGCAAAAAAACCCAGCGGGGGCGGCTGGCTTCCCAGATGACGGCTCACTTTACTGCGGTCTCTCAAAGTGTCCAACATTATAGAACCAAAGTAGATGTCCACTCACCGGCTCTCTGGACGGACTCACTGGGCTGTTAGCATCGTTAGCATCGTTAGCTGCCGGTGGCTCAGGAATCCTCCTCTGGCCCGAGAGACCTGTGAACTACCGGGGACATGACTGTGTCCTCCGAGGACAACCGGGCCCCTGAAGTAAGTCTATCCGCAGCACCGGGAAGCAGCGGCTGAACCGGAGGCTGTCACGTGATGGAGTCAGCTGACCAGCTAGCTTAGCCGTTAGCCGTTAGCTCGACCCGCAGACACACACAGGCTGAGCTCAGCAGGATTCAGACTCACGGGATCGAGACTCACACAGTGTTGGTTCCGCTGTAGATTCATGAAGACTTTAATTATTCAGACTCAGATCAAATGCAACACAACAATCTAAAGTTTATACAAAAGACCAAAAGAGAAAACAGCAAACTGACGTTTTAATTATTTCCTTAAGTGAAGTTTTTCTTTTACTAACAGAAAGAAATGTGAATGTCACATTTCTTTCTTCAGTAATTTATATTATCTTATTCATTTGTTTATTCTCTCATTTTAATTTGTTGTATTGAAAAATGTCAATTAATAGATCAATTCACAATGAGAAAGGTATTTTATTTTCACAGATGGACCAGATGTAGTATTTAACCATTTCTTTTGACGCCCCAGATTCCCACGTTGGCAGCGTTACCGGTTGCTAGGCAACAAGAGGCCAGTTAGGCTTCCTTCAGGAAACAAGAAAATGTCGAAACAAAACATTATTAATAAATAATAACTTACTATAATTTAACAACCTGTAAAGGTGGGTAGTGCAATCTTTACTCATGCAGCATAACTTGACTTAAGTTAGTTGAATATATTTATAGAATTTGATCTATTGTTTCTGTTAGCGTAGGTTTTGTCTATTGGCTGAAAGATGAGTTAAGATTTGTTTAAAGAATAATCATCAGAAGTAAAAACTTCATGTGTGAATCATTTTCCATTAAACTGTCAAACAGACACAGGAGAGCAAATTAAAACAAGGTTTGAATTTAGGTTTCAAATAAATTCTCTGGCTCCTCCCCTTTAACTGCAACTCAGATTATTGTAACCAAATATTTCACAGATTATTCCAGTGAACACAACATTTATGTTCAAAATGACATTTTATTGGTGATAAAAACAAGCAAGCGAAGGTTGGGGGGTCATTATTACATTCAAGTATAAAATCATCTTCAAAATTCACATGCAGTTCCCTTAATATCCTGGAGATTTGATTTGGGACATAAAATAAAACGTGTGCAAACCAAAAGTCTCATGTTTTATTTGACTATAACCCAAAATATGTGATGTCATATAGAGCATGACACTTTAAAGAAAGAATAAAAAAACTACAGCATCATTTGTTTTTTGCACCACAACATGAGACAAGACGACACGTGGACTCGCCCGTGTTCAGCATCAGAGTGACAGGAGAGAGGGTGGGGGGGGGAATGTTCGTACAACGCTGGAGATTAAAAAGAAAAGACTGAATCTGCAGCCGCGGCAGCAGCTCTGTGGCAAAGTGAAATAAAACAAACAGATAAAAGTGAAGGTTTTGTTTGGTGAATCCCTTCAGGAAGATGAACGTGTTCGACTGTAAACGAGGACGGACTCTTCTGTCTCTCGGGCTCGAGCCAAACAGCCTCGGTTTATTTAATCTGAACCAAGTGAAGTCGTCCACTTGTGACACCAGAGGTTTCCTGGAACACAGTCGATCTGGATCTGATCACAACTGAGGTCACGTTGCACTCTGTGTCTCATGAGGAACCAGACAAACAGGAAAACCAGCAAAACAAAAGAGCGAAGGTGAAATGGATTTACACTATTAAAAGATTCAGTTTCCTGAGGGTGTTTCTCTTTAAACTGCTCGTCAGGTGTCACATCGCTGAAGTTCTATTGAAACTGTGATGTTTGTGACAGGAGATGAAAAGAAGGACGAACAGTAGAAACACTACACGGCTGAATCTTAGTATTTGTGTCTCTGGAGCTTCAGAGGGAAGAAGAATAATGTGTCAGACGTTGGGAGGAGAGACTATCAAAGCTGGATCATATTAATGTGAGCATCAGGAATTATTCTATTTTAAACTTTTATTAAATCCCATGAAAGAGGAAAAAACACCATTGTGTGACTAAAGAGAACCAGCTCAGTCAAACCCGAGTCCACATGGACGCCATGACAGCTCCAAAGTATCTCAGTCGCCCCCCCCGGCAGGTCGTGACCCTGCCTCCTCCATGTCAGCAGATGGGACATGGACCAAACTGAAAAAGGCAAAGCGGTTTTTTAGTGAATTTTTGTGGAAGGGTGAGAAAATAACCGAGGAAGAATTTGGAGCAAATGTGGATAAACAAAGTAAAATCCAGGAAGTTCACTTTCTTTTGCACTAACCTCAGCTCTCCAATCACACTTACATTCTTAAAAACACCTCACAGGTATTTAGTTTAATTTGTGTATTTTTCGTGGCTGTGTGTCAGAATAAACCACAGTGTGTGAGTGTGTGTGTTAGTGGTGATGTCACCAGTTTAACAGTGAAGCTCTCTGATGTGTTTTGAGCCGCGTGTGGAGTGGAGAGGAATCAGGCTGCGATACGAGAAAAGAAAAACCAGGGATGAACTTTATGATAAATCTGGAGTTCACACAATCGCTCTGTCTTTGGATTCAGTTCAGATAAATGTTGGGCTCAAGAGGAATGTTTGGTTTTCCAGCAGCACAGATCGAGAGGATCTGTGAAAACCAAACCGTGTCAGTGAGAAGACCTTCCTCCTCCCGGCTGCACAGAGCCAATCACTGCTGTGCCCTCCTCTTCTTCACTGGGACCAGATCAGATGCTGTCGTAGTCAGTTGCCCGCCGGCTGGACTCGGCCCACCCCTCGGCCACGAAGAACGAAATCGTGCCCAGAAAACCCGACAGGACCAGGATGAGCAGCTGCCAGTGCAGCAGCAGGTAGTTACTGTAGAAGAAGGCTAGAGCGGCCATGATGGACTGCAGGGGGAAATAACACGAGACAGGAAATTAGTCAAATGGAAACAATGAAAAATGAAACTCGGATCCAACACGAGAGGACGAATGTGATGCAATCTAAACATGAAAATATGAGCAGGCAGATCTAAAGTCACCTGGATGAACTTGAAGACGGCGAAGGCCGGAGCGCTGTTGTCGCGGAACATGACGCCGATGATGCTGAGCAGCTGCGTGTTGAAGCAGCTGTCGCCCAAACCCAGCAGGAAGCTGCAGAGCATCGCCACGGCAACGCTGAACACAACACACAGACGTTAAGTTTCCTTAAAGAACAGTTTATGAAAACTAATTATTCTGAATAAAGATGGACGACATGACAGCTTCCATGAGAAAAGCCAAATGATCTGGATTGCCCCCTGTTGGGCAATGTTTTTGTGCAAACCACAGGCCTCCTTTTCGGCCTACATGTTAGTCAAGGCCTGAAAACAGGCATGGTCTCTTTGTTCAGGAGAACTACTTAAAAGCCAAAGAACTCAGGCTCCCAGAGTGCTGCTGGTCCCTTTGTTTCAGCAACTTCACACAGAGGTGCGAAGTGCCACCAGGATCACCTCCTATTGGTCATTCTGGCCCCATGACCTGTGAGGTAACCGGGCCTATAAAAGAGGTCTCCCCCAATTCTCTCTTTTTCCATCTAACCACCAAGGACAGCAGGCAACAAGCCGTCTCTCCTGCATATCCGAGGGGGGGGCCGGGCAGCCCCGGAGCATCACAGCTCATCAGAATCGCGGAAGCACAGACCACATGAGCCAGAAGACTTCACACAATCGTCAGGACGAACTGCTCACTGAACTACAGCAACTTTCTCCCTTTCTGAGGACTGGTAACATACTGGGCTTAATTATTATACTAGACGAAGCAAGACTGTTTATTTGATTCTGTGTGGTGTTTTTAAAGTTTGATATATGTGGTGATATTGTGTTAAAGTTAAATGAAAGTTAATGAGAGTTACCCTCGACACAGACTCCTCCATTATCCGATTAGCATTTTCACAGACACGCATATCTCTACACCTACTTAACTACGTCCCCACTCCAGAAGGGGGGGGGGGGGGCTGCTATATTAGGGGCCATCTTAAAAGCCCACAGGAAGGTGTGACTTTCATTGTTAACCACCATTCTGAGAGCCCCTCATTCATACAAACACACACTCACATGCACATCCTGTTTTAGCTAGTACGTTTTGTTAGTAATTTGTGTTTTTTATACTTTATTATGTTCATAATAAATGTTTTCTTTTAAAAATGTTCCTTCATTAATGGTGCAAAAGTGAATTTTGCCAACCTATACACTGTCAAGAACTCTATACACCTTAACTGCTCATTATATAATCTTTAATAGTGAATATTGAGATTTCTAATTGAACTAGATCTAAATGAGACTGATCTTAATCAATAAATTGGCTATCTTTTCACTTCCTTTGAAGGGTGGTGTCCCAAGAGAACTTTAAACAAACTAAAGTTATGATTTAATATTAATATTTTAAATATTATTTTTTCAGATTTTATTTTGATAACCAAATTTATTGAACGCCTAAAGGCACACCATCTTATGGTATCACTCCTAACCATTATTGCACAACACCCCCTTGTGGCCGGTTGCAGTATAGTTCATATATACCCCCTGCAGATGGGACATGGACCAAACTATGAACAACTTCCATATCTGTGTCGGGGGGCTCATCCTCTAACAACCCGTCCACGCCCTCAGGTCTGAGCTGTGTCCTGGACGTGGCTCCTCGTACCTCGGGGTGATGAAGGCCTGCAGGTCGGTTCCCTCCTCCGGGGCCAGCGGAGCGTCGCTGGCAATGTTCAGGAAAATCAGGTAGAAAGCCACAAAGTGAGTGATGAGTCCCAGCAGCACCACCGGGTTCCTCCCAAACCGGTTGTTCTTGTTCAGCATCCCAAACACGCCCCCTCCTGCCAGGCAGAGGAAGGAAAGAGAACACAACTTGCTCAGCTCGTTTCCTCCTTCTCTCTCCAAACACGTGACAAACATGTGACACATTCTAAAGGAATGTTTGGACGAGTGGCAGCTCAGACAACTCACCCAAGATCTCGCCGATGCCGATGAAAATCCCAGAGATGCCAATCAGACTCTTTGCATCTTTGCCGAACCTCGTCATGGCGCCGATACACGTCCCGTACACGCCGCTGTAAAACGTGAGCTCCAAGCCTGATGGAGACAGAGCAGAGGTTTCACCATCGGCTCAGATCGAGCTCCGCCTCCACAGGTCGCCTCGTCCCACTCACCTGTGTATGCGATGCAGAAGCTCAGCAGCAGCATCTCTTTGGTGACAGAGATCTTACATGCTTGAACTGCGAACAACAAAGTGGATGTTGACATGAGAGATGGTTGTGTTTAAAGGATCAAACCTTATGAAGTGTAGGTTCATGTGATAAACTTACTGAAAGCATCCAGAGCCTGTGAGCAGAGGCCGGAGTGAGGTGAGCTGCAAGAACAACACAAACACAGAATGAGACGCCAGAGAACCCGACACGGATTTAACTGGAAGATCTTCTCTTGAACAACTCCAACATTCACAGGCTCGTATTTCCTCTCAGACTTTTCACCTTTCCTCTCATCCCTTCACTCGGTTGCTGCGGCGACTGTATCACAGCAGAGTCCCAGAGAAATGTAGGAAAGGACAATATTTACAGTTTAAGGTCAACGGTCCCGTCCTTCACTGGTCCAATGAAATAATAAATCCTTTCAGGGGCGGGGGGGGGCATCTAGATTAAATGAGTTATTTTCCAGGACGTTTGCAGGCTACGTTTTGTTTGTGGACATCTTATTTTAAAGAAGTCAGGAGGCTCGTGATGGATCTGGATCTTCTAACGTTTCAGTCGGGACCCGAGGTTCCAGGTCGGCACCTCCTTTATCATGTTACAGCATCTTTGAGGTCACCTGTGCTGCCAGCCGATCAAATATACTGGCTTCATTTTCCCTGGATCGGGGCAAGAGGTCGTCCATCTTTACTTAGTCTATGACAACAAGCATCTTGGCTCCGCCTCTCTTCTTCTAACAAACCAGAGACTCGGCTGAGATCTTCCTCCAGTGAAGAACAGTGCTGCTCTTTCTCAGGCTTGTTTAATAATGTTACCAGACTTAAGACTTACTCGTATTTACAGACATGTAACTGAAATGCATTGTTCCTGTCAAACCAACATATCAAACCTACGTGTCAGTGGAAGTCTCTGTGGACTCGGCCTGCAGCAGCGACTCTGTGACCTCGGGGGGGGACGACTCGGGGTCCGGCCTCCGGATCAGAAAGAAGAGGAAGCAGCCGACCAGGCTGATCACCGTCAGAGAGATGAAAACCGTCTGCCGGTCTTTGTCTGAAACAAAAAACACGAGTCACACTTAGCTTCTCATGGGAAGTAACCATGGGAACCAGTGCCGAGCAGTAATGTAAGTGTTGATGTGAGGCAGCTACCTGTGATGTGAACGTGTCCATGCCAGGCAAAGTATATGTAGAGGTTTCCAAAGAACAAGCTGCAGACACATGAATGATATGGAGTTAATGTGTGAACAGATGATTGGCTGGAGGAGTTTGACCGGTTTTCTTCACGGACTTAACTCCATAAGAACGCCTGAGTTTACCTGCACTGCAGCAGAGCCCAGAATATGCCGCTGTTTCTTCCGATGTTGTTGTCAGTGGAGTTGATGGTGAGCACGTTTCCCTGCGCCGTCCAGAGCACTAGAGAACAAACACAGTGATCCACATACAGGCAGAGGAGAAGCGTTTGTTTCACAAATCAAAAGTTGGATGATGTGATGTTTAGGGTTGCAAAATTCCGGGAATATTCAAAGTTGGAAACTTTCCATGGGAATTAACAGGAATTAACGGGAATGTTGTTGGTAACTTATACTAACTGTATTTACCTTGTCATATACAGACATAAATATAAACATTTTGTTTTGTCATAGGCTGATTTGAGCCCTGAGGAAACTTTGGGCACTTGACTATATGCTTCTGCATCGTTGTGTCATTCTTAACATAGGTCTTTGCACAGTATTTGCAAATGTACACAGCCTTTCCTTCTACATTGGATGAGGTGAAATGTCTCCACACATGAGAGAGTGCACGTGGCATTGTTCTGTAGAATAAGATGAGAAAAAAGTTTGTAAAAAGCACTAATGCAATGCCAGAGATATAAATAGTTAGCCAAACAATTGGAATAGTCTGTAAAAATATTTTACAATTGATGGATAAATGAATGGAAATAGGCTAGATGAACAGATGAACAATCCTCAATCAGCATGCTAATATATTTTCCCCAGTAATATCATGGAAACTTACCTGACTAGTCCTGCACTCTACAGCAGGCCTCAGTAGCCCTGCTGTAGAGTGAAGGATGCTGGGAGTTATCTGTGCATGTGATGGAAGAATGCACAGTGGAGGGTTGAAACTCAACATGCAGCCTGCATTCCATACATCTTTAAAATAGAGTTTTGAATGATGTTTTTATTGCTCAGCCTTTAATTTGCATAGTTTTTTTTTTTTTTCAAAATTCCCAAAATTCCCGAGCTTAATATTCCCATGGAAAGTTTCCCCTTTGCAACCCTAGTGATGTTACCTGCTGCTCCTACTCCAACCAGCACCGACGCTGTATAGAAGCTCCACGTGTACGGGTAGATGAACATAGCGATGTAGCCGCTGTGGAAACAACGTGAGGACGAGTCAGGAGCATGACTCAGCAGAAACAGGGTGCGGACAGGAAACATGCGAGTCAGTGTTTACCTGTACAGAAGCCCACTGAAGAACATGGAGAGCTGTGGTCCAATGATGGTCACCACTGACGGAGCGATGAGGTTGGACGCAGAGAAAACTCCATAGATGATGGCCATGCTGGGGACAGACACAGATTGAGCTCTCACATCGAGTCAGCAGGTCAACTTAGAAACACAGGTAGACTCGCTGAAAGAGGAGATTCACGTATTTCCTCTTGACAGAAAGAGTGTGTCTGTCTGTCTGTCTTAAATTCAATGTGTGAGTGAGGGTGGGGGGGGTATGCACCTGGTGTATCCGCTCCCGTGGAACTCGGTGCTGTTGAAGCTCTTCAGAACCGTTTGCTGTAAAGACAAAGTGAGAGAAAGTGTTTAGTTGTGTTGTATCGAGTGGGATTGTGCGTCTGTGAACAGATCCAACACACCTCTATGTTTCCACATGTTTGAAAAGCAGTGAACATGAACATGAAGCCGAAGCCCAGGATGATGATGTTCAGCAGCTTCTTCCCCTCGGGAGTCATGTTGGAAGCTGTTTGAGGAAGTGAAGACGAAAAAAAACCTCTGCTGGAGTGAACCACACGTCTGAGGAGGAAAAGAAGAAACACAAATACAAGAAGTGAGAAACATCCAAGTGACTTTGTTTCACTCACTCAGTGACTCGCCTCAGAATAGAAGAATAACATGACTCTGTGTTTTCGTACCAGTTGTTCTAAGACAAACACAGACAGACGAGAGGACAGGGACGACTCGTGACAGCACCTGATAAAAGCCTCGGCCCACAACACACAACACAGACACACACATTTAACACAGGACTGAACCAGTATATGAACTGGTTCCCACAGCTCTTGTGTTTTAAACCGAGTAACAAACTTGTTGTGTTGGGTCCTTGAAGCCCTGACTTCATGTGTGTTCTATCAGAAGTGAGGACCGACTCTCACCAGACGGGTTCTGGAGAGGAACCGGTCCGGACACGAGTCCCAGGAGACATGTCCTCTCAAAGAGTCCAACATTATAGAACCAAAGTAGATGTCCACTCACCGGCTCTCTGGACGGACTCACTGGGCTGTTAGCATCGTTAGCATCGTTAGCTCAGGAATCCTCCTCCGGCCCGAGAGAACTGTGAACTACCGGGGACATGACGGTGTCCTCCGAGGACAACCGGGCTCCTGAAGTCTCTCCGCAGCACCGGGAAGCAGCGGCTGAACCGGAGGCTGTCACGTGAGGGAGTCAGCTGACCAGCTAGCTTAGCCGCTAGCCGTTAGCTCGACCCGCAGACACACACAGGCTGAGCTCAGCAGGATTCAGACTCAATGGACCGGGACGGACACAGTGTTTACTACAGGACGTTTGTTCAGACACATCGTGAAAAACCAAACACGTTATTTCAGATGATGTTCGTTGTTCTCAAAACATTCAGGAGTTGCTCCAGCTAGCATGCTAGCTAGCTAGCACAACAAGATAACTTGCGCAACTTCCGATCAAAAAGTAAAACAACATATTTTACATGTAGGACTTTAAATTCATATTTTAATTATATTAATCTACACTAGTGTGGAATCATATACACGTGTAGGAAACACGTTGAAATGTATATTAATGATAATATTATTTTACAAAAGTATGAAAAAACATGTTGATAACTAGTTATAGTTTTAAGAAACACCTCAACACCTCTTTCTATCTTTTTGCTTTAAATTAATTTTAGCACCATTGGTTCTTCTTTTATAGCTTTTGCCAGTTTTATGGTTTTATCCAAAGTTATTTGATAATGCTAACGTGTTGTAATTTATCTAAATTTCTCTTTGGATCAATAAAGTATATCTCTCTCTCTATTTGAGCTGTATTTTATGTATGAAAGCTGCTGTATGAGTTCATGTATCATATTATTATAGGGGATAAGCTTCATGAAGCTTTGAGTCTTTACACCAAACTGGTTCGAGTTTGATGAACCAGTTTCATCAAATGGGCCGAAGCTTCATTTGCTCTACTGAGCCATGAAGTGGACAATACATGTAAATGTAATTATAATGACGGTGTGTGAAGCTGTGAATTGAATTAATGAATGAATGATGTTTGTGATGCCAATAAATAAATTATGAACTTATTAATATGGTGTCTGTCTTTATGATACAATGGCGGGGTCAAAAGGAAAAGTGGAAGGAAATTGGTGAGAGGGTTGTGATGTGAATGTGCTTGTGTTACTTGGTTTGTGACTTTGCTTATGTGTGTGGGGACAACCTGAATACGTACAATAGGGATAACAGTTTATTTATTATTATTATAAAACAAGGCCACAGATGAAGCTGGGGTACAAAGAAAAGAGACCGCAAGTTTGTACAAGTTAGGCAATAAATTATTCCCCCCACCACCCCCAATATTCTAGAACATATTGCAAGTCAACGCACAATAAAGTCCCAAGACAAGTACATGTGAGGGGGGGGGGGGCTTTTATTTTGAATCGCACACCAAACCCGCGAACCATTTCCTGAATCCGTCACGTGGTTCGTACGTCATCACATACATCATAAACACAAGTCTCGATACGCGCTTCATAAAAGTCATCCTGGATTACACACACACTGTAAAGCCTCGACACGTGACGTCACAGCACTAGATGCATGACGTAGGAAATGTTCATGTTTCTTCAAAGGTCAACAACCGAGTGTATGTGAAAGCTCCGTGTGATTCCCACTCCTGTCCAGCTGGGGGCGGTAGTGCGCTGATTACCACCCGCCATTAAACCTGCGAGGACCAGGAGGAGGAAGAAGCACTAGAAGAAGAAGCCGCAGAAGTTCCGCCTGCTCCGCAGCTGCAGCATCGGATCCGAGCCAGAACCCGAAGAATACCCAGGTTCGTGAAGATTTAAACCCGCCAGCCGCGCAGAGTTGCGCCGTGGACCGTGTGCGTGGCCTCTCTCCCCCCGCTCAGAGCCCCTCGCTGCCGGTTCCAAGGCTCCAGGCCTCCCGCCCTCGCGGCTCTACCTCGCGTTCCTCGCGGCCATGAGCTACGGAAGGCCTCCGCCGGACGTCGACGGCATGACTTCGCTCAAAGTGGACAACCTGACGTACCGCACGTCCCCGGAGACCCTGCGCCGGGTGTTCGAGAAGTACGGCCGGGTGGGCGACGTGTACATCCCGCGGGACCGCTACACAAAGGAGAGCCGCGGCTTCGCCTTCGTGCGGTTCCACGACAAACGCGACGCCGAGGACGCGATGGACGCCATGGCGGAGCCCTGCTGGACGGCCGCGAGCTGCGGGTGCAGATGGCCCGGTACGGAAGACCCCCGGACTCCCACAACGGAGGAGGGAGGTGGCGGGCGGTGGTCGTGATGGAGGAGGAGGTGGTCGCGATGGAGGCGGTGGAGGAGGAGGAGGACGGCGAGGAGGAGCACCCCGGAGGAGCGGAGGCTATGGCCGCCGCAGCAGAAGGTGAGAAGCAGCGCGACGCGGTAAAACACGCTTTCGCTTTGTCCTCGAACAGAAACACGTTCACACGGGAAAAGTGCTGAGTGGATTCAAAACGAGCGGGATGCGATTTCACAACTCGGATGAGAACAAATATTAAATTAATTATTAACACATCGAGGGGTTTCTCCGTAAATAACAAAACTCGTGGATTCACCAGGAGAACGTGAGGATCCGGTGTTGATCATCATCACATGTGCTCAGATGCATCCACGACACAAATGCCCGAGTAATATATTGTAATTGTTTTTTTTACAATAACCATAATCTCTCTGTGTATGTGTATACATATATATATATTTATTTATATATATTATATATATATAGCACTATTCTTTAAAACGTGACGTATTGCCCAACAATATTTAAAACCACATGTGAGATTAAGCAGTGATAGTAAATAAATATTAAATATACTATAAATACATTAACGGATGTAAGTCACATTCCTGAAGCTTAGTTAGAAGTTATGTGAGTTTAGTTTCGTTTGGATTTCCAAACTGTGGTGGCTCTTTTAACAAGAGATCGGCCTCTGCCACAAACTGACCTGAGCAGGGAGGAAACCTACAAGCTCAACAAATCTGAAGTGTATTTAATTTTTGCAGTAGATCAGGATAATCTGATCTGCTGATGTCGGTTTATTATCTATGACGAAAGTGAAACTCTGATACCTGGTGGGTTGTCGGTGTGACTCCCTCCAGGTCCCAGTCTCCGTCAGTTCTGTTCCAGCTGTTTTCACTTTGCAGATGTTAACTCAACCCACTGAATGTATTCAGCTCTTCCCGCAGCCCGAGACACAAGAGACGCAGCAGGTCCCGCAGCAGGAGCCGCTCTCGTTCCCGCAGCCGGTCCCGCTCCAGCAGATCCCGCTCCTACTCCAGATCCAAGTCCCACTCTCCCAGGACCAAGGCTCCCAAGGCCAAGTCCCACTCTCGCTCCAGATCAAAATCCAAGTCAAAGTCCAGGTCCAGAAGCCATACCCCTGCCTCCAAAAGAGAGTCCAAGTCTAGGTCCAGGTCTAAAAGCCCGCCCAAGGCCGCACCAGAGAATGGAGGTGAAACCCCGTAGAGCTCTGCAGATCAGCAGCAGGTGAGTTCCATATCAAAGCACTGAGACATCTCATATTCAAGCTTTATTTCCCTAACCCTCCTTTTCTGCAGATAATTCAGCAGGTGTCTGGTGTAATTTCAAGACCAAATTAAATCCAAACTTTTAAATAGCCATGTCTCTCCTAAGGAAACTTCTTCTGGCCTGGTCAGTAGACACAGTTTTTTCATGCTTGAGTTAGTTAACCGGCTCTTAGCTTTAAAGAACAGTTAAAACAAACCTTGAATGTTGGTTTAGTGCTGAGGTACCACTCTTCCTCAGCTATCCTGCAGGAGGAGGGTGTTGGGTCAGTGGTGCTTGAGAGGAGTCCAGACTCAAGTCTTCCCCATTTTGTATAATATCACCTATTCTCGTGTTTGCTTTTTAACCTTGTAGATCTGATAGAGGTCTTAACTCTTCCTGTAAAACCCTTTCAACTGTTTTGAAACTGTCTCCCCTGCACTCAAGGGCATTTACTCAACGACCATCTTATCAGAATGCTTTCTCAAAATTTTAACTCCTCCCCCCTGTGACTATAAATTCTGACAGTGAGTTATCAGCGCTGTGTCCAGTTGGTTGTTTAAATCCATAGGCGAAGGTGGTGGTGAGACGTCCGGGACAGCAGAGAGTAGGTTGTTGTCATGGCGCTCCATGTTGAGCTGCTGGTCACTGTGGACTCTGCCACCGAGGGGCATGGTGCACATTCAGAGCAATTGGCTGCTGGTAACACACCTACATTCACGACTGTTCCCTCAGTAGCTTCATGCTTTAACCAGCAACGCTTAAATTTGAGGAATTAAACATGTGACATCCTTTTCAAGTTCAGCAAAATAAACATCGTCTCATAAACTGTGCACAAGTGATCAGGTTTTTAACAAAGACGTTTGTTGGTCCGGCTTAAAACTGGAGGTTTGTAAAAGTTATTGTCTCATAAAACACTTTTTCTAACTTGTCCTTCTTTTGGCAGTTTCAGGTGATGACATCAGAACTTCTTAGACAGGATCCCACACGAGCCACGTGTACGGCTGTTAAAGGTTATTACTGTGTTATCCGTGCTTTGTTCTCATTTATTTAGCTTCAGTACAGCTTCTTTTTTTTCATGTCATCAATGTGCTGTGATTTTTTTTATTTCTTTTTCATAACGATTTATCATTTATAAAAAGGGGTGGGGGTCGTGTTCAGACATCACTTTCAGATGGTTCACTAGATACTTGGAAGCGTCCTCTCTGCATCCTGTACCATGGAGTGAGTTCTGCAGAGTGTCGCTTGCTTTTGAGTTCTTCATAGCAAACGTTCATTTTGTAGAAATGTTCACCGGGGGCGACTTGCTGTTTTATGCTAGCTTCTCTGAAATCTCACTCTGTGATACAGGCGTCAACATAACGAGACATAAACACCAGGGCCTCACTTAAAAACATTGCTCCTAAATTTTCCTTTTCGGTTTAGAATCAAAAAGAATTCCAAAGTGACCCTAATCTTAGTAGATGTGAGGAAAAGCCTTTAGCTTCCCTTACTTCATCCACACACACCAGTTAACTCGTTAAATTGAAGTAATCCGTCATTAAACAACACAAATGCTTCCTTCCTTCGGTTGCTGCCGCTCAGGTTGTTGTCTGTGTAGTCAGGACAGTTGTTCATTCTAACTCAAGTTAAATATAATCACATGTGAAGTTCAGTAAGTTGAGTGCAACTTTCCAGTGTGGGTAAAGGTCAGCAATGTGTAGAATGTGTCATGTCCGATTTTAAGGTAAAACTCTTGTCGTCGAGTCATTTTATTTTAAAGGATATAATTTGCTGCACTCTTAGACACTGTTATGTTCATCTTTTCTTTTTAATTTCTGATCCTAATCCTGCCTGTATGTGTTTTTGTGCACTAGGCGCAGTTGTGTAGCAGTTGAATATTGCTGGTTAGCTGTTAAGGTGGCGTGTTGCTCTGCTGAGTGCTTGGATGTATCCAGTATTCTCCAGAAAGCTCCTGTGACTACCAGTGGTACGGTTGCTACAGTCTCATGCTCTGTACCATGACATGTTTATTTCCCATGTGATCCAAAAATGAGACCTTCAATAAAGAATTATTTGGTATTTTTTATGGCCTGTTTTTTATTCCTCAGATTATTTTTTGGTGTATAACTCTTAATAACATGCATTTGATAAAAGTTTAAAATACGATCAGACTGATTTGATATTGTTTTTTAATTTGAAAAGTAAATTGACCCTCTGCAGTAAAATTCTTTAAATGTAAAAGCTTGTTCTATACAGCGGCCTGTTTTCTAATTCATCAGTTTGTTATGTCACTTGTCTCAATAAAAAATATTTTGTACAGACCATATTCACAAATCACACTTTGTCTCATAGGGCTTAACAAGGTGGGACTTCCTGTTCCTAACCCTCAACAAAAGGAACATCAACCTTATTAACGGAATGAGTCCATTCATGTGAGGATCTCTCACCAGGACTGCAGTGTGGAGCTGAAGAAATTAGTTGTAAAAAGTAGCAGTTAAATATTATTATATGATAAAGAGCAAAAAGATGACTCAGCCTAAGCAATGTATGTGTATATATATAAGGCAATATGAGCGAAGTACAGTTTTAACTTTCTCCATGAAGTGTAGTTTTTATGAAAATAACTATTTAAATATTTCTACATCCTCCCTAGAATTTTTCTCCATGAAGTGTAGTTTTTATGAAAATAACTATTTAAATATTTCTACATCCTCCCTAGAATTTCTAATATTACTGATTATCTACAAAATATGAAAAATAAAATGCATGCTCCAACTAATAATTTAATACGTTTCTTACTTATTTGAATTATGGGTGTTTATATGAGCACTTCAATTAAAACTGGTACTCTTAATACTGCCTCTTATGTGTGAGTACACCTGCATCTCTCAGTCTATAGACCTAACTATACATATATACACCTATAACATGTATACATCTACCTATGTATATTTCTATTCATCGATCGGTTCAACTAAATAAAACACTACTGCTTCTTATGACTAGTAACTTTGAATTAAGTGTAAATTTAACTATTAAAAAGATTAATATTTAATATACTTAAATGTCAGTTTTGTATTTTTCCTGTTGACCCTGTTCTAAAATAGGTGACGTCACCATTCAGTACAGCGGGCCCTATCGGGGCGTGGCTGGCTGGTGACGTGGCGACGGGATGACGTCAGGCTCGGGGCGGGGCATAAAGGCTTGTTTTCGAGCCGCTGGAGAAGTTCGGCTCCATTTTGTGAGAAGCTGTGACGACGCTCTGATCCTCCGACCGATCCCAGACCAGCAGCTCCAGACCCAGAACCAGACCGCAGACTCACCGCCCGTCGACAAGTTATCCTCCGAAAAGGAAATCCAATCTTATCGTATGTCCTCTATCCAGAACCTCCAAACTTATGGTGAGTGGCTTTATCCGAGGGCGAGGACCCCGGGTGGGGGAGGGGTGCGAGCTAACGAGGCTAACGGAGCTAACGGGGCTAACGTCCAGCTTCAACCGGAGCTTTAGCTCTCTGAATTCGGCCATCGCCCCAGTTCGTGTCCGTCCAGTTGACCCGGTTCACGGTACCGTCGAACTGCAGCGAACCGGGGTGTCGGGTCCAGGTTCCGTGTTCGTCCCCGGGGCGACTTGCGGTTCGAACGGCCGCCATTAGGCCTCCATGTCACCGCTAACGCGTTAGCCTATTCTTCTGACGGGCTAGCATCGATGGTGAAAATCGCGTTTCTGCTAATAAATCCGTCATAACTCCGATTTGATTGACTCGCGTCAGAGAGGAGATATTTATGCTCGATTTGAAAACCAAGGTTTGTTCGTCACGACGGGCCCGGTTCTCCCGAGCGGTCGTGTTTACTGACCGGAAGCCGCCGCTAAGCTGTGGCTGCCCGGCCTCCAGGCCTCAGTAAGCTGGGGGAGGGAGGGCTGGATCTGTAGCATGGACGCAGGTTCTGATCTGAAATACGACACCGCACAGGGCCAATCTAGACTTTATCTGACGTCGAAAAAATATGAAATATCTGGTTATTACAGAACAATAGGGACATTTACTGGATTGGCGATCGAACGGTGTAGAATCCCTCCGTGTATTGTGTTTATCAAGTGTCTCTAACGAGCTTTTCTTCTACCCCCCCCTCCAGACCCCTTTGCTGATAAGGGTGATGACCAACACCCAGCTGGGACTGAGGACTACATCCACATAAGAATCCAACAGCGGAACGGCAGGAAGACCCTCACCACTGTCCAGGGCATCTCCTCCCAGTATGACAAGAAGAAGCTAGTCAAGGCCTTCAAGAAGGTGGGCTCTTCTGTTTCAATGCTTCTCTCTCATGTGGTCGTGATGACCAGGGCAAGGCGTGTCTGACTCACAGGTTTATTGTTTTGCTCCTCAACAGAAGTTTGCCTGCAACGGCACAGTGATCGAGCACCCGGAGTATGGTGAAGTGATCCAGCTTCAGGGTGACCAGCGCAAGGATATCTGCAAGTTCCTCACTGATGTAAGTCCGGAGGGAGAAGGGCTGTTTTCATGCTTTTGTTTGGAACATGTGGGTCAGAGGTCGTTTTCACTGACCAGCCTTTGTTCTGTCTCTGCAGGTTCACCTGGCTAAGGATGAGCAGCTCAAAGTCCACGGCTTCTAGAAGCTGCCGATCGGCCCCCTCCCCGACTCTCCAGGACGGCCATTAACCCCCCCACCCCTCCTCCTCCCTTCCTCCTATGTGCTGCTGTTGGCCCCCCCCTCGTAGTCCCACCAGCTCCTACTAGCTAACACGAGATTTACCTCTTGACAAACATGGGACTCTGTAACACCGACCCCTACAACACCAGGGGGCAGGCTCGCTCTCACAAAGACACGCCACTGCAGCTCCACACAACATCAGGGATGAGTGGTGATGACCCCGCCCACCTCCTCCTCCCCCTTGTTTATTCCTTTATTTTTTATTTTTAGGTCTTGTGTCGCAATAAAGACACTATTTCATGTAACTTTTTGTTTTGTATTCAAGGTGTTTCAATAAAACAATGAGTCTCCATGTGTGGGAGTTGTGTCATGGTGGGGGGGGGGGGGTCACATCTGTCCCATCTGATGTGGGTAACTTGAGAAGCCTGCAGCGGGGGGGAGGGGTCGGGGTTTGTCTGCATGCTTTGTCAGTCTTGTTTTTCCTTAACATCTCCTTGCTTTTTACACGTCTAGCTGCCTGCTCTCAGGTTAGAGAGCTGACTGTCTCCAGCATCTTAAATGTTTAATTTAATTATTTGTTCAATTATTCTCCTGCTAATGCAAGTTTAAAACCAAGTGGATGTTCTCTGGTATATTTAGTTCAGAGCGAGTCCTGAGTGGACGGCTGAGTCGGTTCACTGTGATCACATGAACCCTCTGGAGTGGAACAAGTTGATGCTGGTTTCTTTGGAAAACACCATTTGAGATGGTTGAAACAAGTCATTTTGGATTAACTGGTAAATAAAGTTCTGCTCTGGTTGATGACCAACTTTCTCATCCGAAAACAACTCACCAAACCTCGTTATTCACACTATTTGGATTAACTGGTAAATAAAGTTCTGCTCTGGTTGATGACCAACTTTCTCATCCAAAAACAAAACTCACCAAACCTCGTTATTCACACTATTTCCTCTATTGCAATAATGTATACTATACTATAATGTAACCATATTTGGAAGCTGATTAAAAATGTTCCTTGAGAGGTTATAAGTGACTGAGTGGATTCCTGTTCATGGTGTCTCTGACTGTTGAGATACAGGTTTGTGTATTTTTACTGCAGGATAGCTTTGTACAGCTGCATTGGGCCACTTTCACAGATTTGCTCCTTAATTTTCTCTGCTATTCTCCAGTAAAAATACACAAACCTGTATCCCAACAGTCAGAGACACCATGATCAGGAATCCACTCAAAGTAACTTGTAACCTCAAGGAATCTTTTTAATCAGCTGCCAAATATGGTTACAATAGGAATGCATTGGGCCACTGTAAGAGCCATTATGCAGTATGTGTGTGTATAGTTAAATATTTATGTTGGTTTATAATTTCTTATATTATCCCGGTTTGTAGTTTAAGTTTTGTACAGTTAAATTATATTTTGTATATCGTGGTTTCTATATTTCAAGTATATTTTTTGAGTCTGTAGGAGTTGACTCAAACAAGTTTTGACCGTGAAATATATGTGAAACGTGCGTGAAATGTGACTAGGACTATAAGAACAGGCTGCTGACAAAGTCAAGGTGAGACGTTACATCAGCAATACGTCATGGCAGATGAGAATGATGATGTTGACGCACTTGCGGATTACGGGCACAAGAGGGCAGTAGAGCCCACGTAAAAGTCAATGGAGGAAAGGACCCATCATCACATCCATGCCAGAAGAGGAAAATAACAAATGTTAACAAAGAAATCAAACGAAATGGATCTATTAATGGGAAACAACTGCAACTTGGAGAAAGTTAAGTCAAGGCTGAAAGTTCTTAAAGCAACTTATGAGGACTTCAAAGAATGCAACAGTACGGTTCTGCTCTACCTTCATCAGGATGAGATAAATAAGGACCAAGAAGAGTGGTTCTATCCTAAGGAAGATAGGGTGCAGGAATTCATTCAGAAGACTGGAACGTGGATTAATGATGTTGAGTTGGAAAAAGAAAAGTCTCAAGCAATTGATGAGGCTGTAACTCATATGGAAAGTGTGTCTATGGTGTCCCAATCTATCGGGTCAAAGTCTGGCAGTGGAAGTAGTAGAGCATCTTCTGCTCGCTTAAGGGAAGAAGCCAAGCGAGCAGCTCTGGAAGTTAAGGCAGCTGTATTAAAACAAGCAAGCTTTAGCATTAAAGGAAGTACAGTTAAATACGGAGAAGGAGGAACTGGAACTTAAAACCGCTCCGCCAGTGTCTAATGCTAAAATCAAAATCTATGAAGAATATGATTCCCCTGTTAAAGGTGATCCTATGAACGAGTATGTAGATGCTGTAAACCTGTCACACACTCATGAAAAGAAGGAAAAGAAAGTTTCAATGATGGAGAGAAATTTCCAGAAGAAAGAATAAAAGGAAGCAGCTGTGCTACAAATGTGGCCAGAGCCGAAGAGAAAGACGATGAAAGGTCAAAGACAAGGAATTTCAGTACATCAAACACTGTAGCTTTCACTAAGCCATGCTTGTTCTGCAAAAGGAATCACACACTAGAGGAGTGTCGTTGTATTGCAGAAAAACCTCATAAGGACAAGCTGGATTTCATATGGAAGGCTGGACTGTGCCTCGGATGCCTAGTTAAAGGACATGTGAGTAAAGACTGTAAAAAGAAAATGTCATGTCAAACATGTTCTGGAAAGCATCCCAGCATGTTACACATTTACAGAGACGAGGATGCCTACAGCCAGTCAGGTGTAGAAAGGCAAGAGGATGCTTCTTCAGATCGAGCTGTTGTTTCCAGTGCATAGGTGAGCCTAACCCAGAAGAAAGACCCCTGTGTTGGGGCCGGAGACAAGTGTGTTCTTGCTATACTTCCAGTCTACGTTAAGGCAAAGAACGAGAACAAGGTTGTTGAAACTTATGCATTTATTGACCCTGGGAGCTCAGCAACCTTTTGCACAGACTCTTTAGCAAGGCAGCTCAATCTTCAGGGAAAAGGAACTGAGCTGATCTTAACCGCAATGGGATCAACAAAGGAAGTGAAAAGTTGCCTTCTTAGAGATCTGGAGGTCTGTGGACTTGAGGAAACTAGTTTCATCAGCATGCCAAAGGTCTTTACTCAAAAGAGCCTTCCAGTAAAAAAGGAACATATTCCCATGGATGAAGACATACAAGCATGGCCGTATCTCCATAACGTGAGGCTGCCACACATCGATGCTGAAATAGGTCTCCTCATCGGAAATAATGTGCATGAAGCTTCCGAGCCATGGAAGGTTATCCACAGTCAAAGCAATGGGCCATATGCTGTGAAAACAATTCTTGGTTGGACTGTTAATGGTCCGCTCAGAGAACACAGGGACAGTGCTTTGGACGGTGATGAACAGCAGCAAGTCACAATTAACTGAATCTTAGTAGAGACAAATGATGCAGCTATAGTGACAGAATATATAAGCAACAAAGCCTCAGAGGAAGTGCAAGCGTCTGAATGTAAAATAGTGGCCGGTGAAAAAATCACAGAACAAAATAACGTCCGGTGTGTTACAAATGAAGTCACAGTCGGTGTACAGAGGAGAGAGTTGTTCAACTCTCAGAACAATTGGGGAGTAGTGCGAGTAGAGCCACGGAATGAAGACAAAAATATATCGTCATTAAGCAGCCAAAGGTGCTGCTATCTGATATTTTAAGAAGCAATAAACCCTTAATAGGTAAGAGATTGCAGGAGGATGTTGTTGGAAGAAGGTTATCCACCCGAGCTTCTAAAGAAATGCCAAGAGCTGAAGAGCAAGCAGAACTTCCGAAGTTAAACCCCAAAAACATCACAAAGCAGAACTCCTTAATCAGAGTGCTTCGCCCCAGAGCTAATGATGTTCATGTAGCGAGGAAGATTCAAAGGTGTAAACGTGAGAGGCGAGATTATGACATCGACAAATCTCGGACACTCAAAAGTCATAAGCTTGCGAAGAACAAACAAACTGAGAACCCGGCAATAGTCCAAGACCATTTTGGTAAAAAAATCTTATTTAAATACATTTCTAAAAAAGGATGAGGGGGAAATATTAATTGGTCAAGTCATCTGGAGGGCACGAAGCCTGGCATGAATTTTCAGATCCGTTTCAAAAAGTGGAATACTGTCAAGAAAAATATGGAACCAGGACAAATGGTGATGATCCTGGTTGACAACGCCCCCCCGGAGCTCATGGCTTCTGGGTAGAGTCGTACAAACCATATCAGACGATAAGGGGCTAGTTCGACGAGTACTAGTCAAACCCACGTCCAGGACCTTGGAGAGGCCTGTGGAGAAGCTCTGCCTCATATGTGACGTGGACACTAAGAGTGAATGCTGTGACTGTTGAACTTTTGAATCTCCATTACGGGGTGAAGACGGATTACTTCCTCTCGTGTGCAGACAAAGTGTAAAAAAAAAAAAAAATGTCTTGTTTGTTATTTTGGTTTAATATGGCTCTTGTGACTATGTTGCATGTAAATAATTATAAAGTTATCCTGCCTTATAATTAGGGGCCGAAATTGTAAGAGCCATTATGCAGTATGTGTGTGTATAGTTCAATATTTATGTTGGTTTATAATTTCTTATATTAACCAGGTTTGTAGTTTAAGTTTTGTACAGTAAAATTATATTTTGTATATCGTGGTTTCTATATTTCAAGTATATTTTGTGAGAAATGTGAGTTACATTAACGTGAAGATGACGGGAAAGTGATGGTAGATATCAGTGACAAGAGAAAAAGTGCTGTGTGACCAGCTTGGAGTTAAGGCATGCCAATCTACGATAATGGATTGTTTAAACGGTGTGTCTGATCTGTGCTGGAAAGGAAAATAAAATACCTCACTTCAAGTTTAACCCACCTCCTGGATTCGTGTAACAGTGGGTTATCACTACAGGACGGATTCTGTTGTTTGGACAAGAGTCAGCTGTAAAGAAATACTCCTCAGACAAAATCAAGTGGCCGTCATATTGCAACTGAGTGGAAAGGCCACTACAGCCACTTTCACATATTTGCTCCTTAATTTTCCGAGCTATTCTCCAGTAAAAAAGACACAAACCTGTATTCCAACCTAGTCAGAGACACCATGAACAGGACTCCACTCGAAGTAACTTGTAACCTCTCAAGGAATCTTTTTAATCAGCTGCCAAATATGGTTACATTAGGAATACATTGGGCCACTTTCACAGATTTGCTCCTTAATTTTCTCAGCTATTCTCCAGTAAAAAAGACACACACCTGTATCCCAACCTAGTCAGAGACACCATGAACAGGACTCCACTCGAAGTAACTTGTAACCTCTCAATGACTCTTTTTAATCAGCTATTTTCATAATTAAAACCATTGAGAACAAGATGATTCCCTGTGTGCGCTGCTTTGTGCAGCCCTGACTCCTGATGAACACACTGATGAACGTGGCCTTTAAGAGTATTCAGAAAATCACGTGTCGAAATAATGCAATCACAGCAGATGGAGACAATAACAAGATGTTGTGTGAAATACACCTCTCTTCACTGCTGACAAACATCTCTCATATTCTCTAGATAGAAGAGAATAAGGAGGGTACTGACTCGTATCTTCAATAATAAGACAAATGGTTACTATAAGTGACTGAATAACCTTTGATTGACTGAGAAAATGCAGTGACTTAGCTGATTGGTTTATAAATAACATAATATGTATAAAAAAAACATTTAAAAAAAACAAAATACATTCGCTTCGATGGTTCCTTTAAGTCAGAGGACTTCAGGTCGAGTGAAAGATTCAAAAGTAGCTTTTGTTTTCCTCTGGCGTAACCAAATCTTTCGCTTGTTATTCGCCGTCGACACATCAAGCAGTCGGAGCCAGCTGGGGAAGTTCTCTAATGATGTGACCATGGAAACAAGGCAAAGGGTCGCATGTGTCTTATCTCTCAACATGGGAAAAGCCTTCTGCTTGAATTTGCTGAAAATTATGTCAAAGCATACCCGAATCAGGGTTGTTTTTGTATCTTTTTGTTTTTCCTCAGAAGTGCATTAGATAAGGTCTCTGATGTAATTCTCCAGACTCCAGCTTTGGACTTGTTGTCAGATGGTTTTTTCTGTATTGAACGCCTCTCATTCGAAGGCCAGGAGTCTGTCTCAATCCGAGAGAATTCATTCTATTAACCCTCTTTTAACTTTGTTTAGCACAAGATACAAAACAAAGTTGTAAATAAGTAACTGAGGCTGTTTATATCCCACCATTACCTGATGAAGGACCAAGCATTGATTAGCACTGGCTTTGAACTGAAAGTCAGTAGATGTAGGATTAATTGTGAATAATATCTTCGTGTTTACCCAATGTACAACTGAATATAACCCGTTTAAATTGTATTGCATCCCATGATGAGTGCTTCAGAAATTCCTCTTATGTAGATCATGGGTAAACAGTGAAAAGGGAACTCCCTAAGCACCGGATGCTGGCAAGCTTTGACTTTGTTGATGCTGATGAAGAGATCCCTTCCAGTTTTCCGCTTGGAGACGACTGCAGCTCCGATTGTAATGGTCACGTGTGAAATCATTTCTGTGCTTGGAGAGAGACACCTCTCCCCTGCAAGCATGTAATTAATGCTCCTGTGCCTATTTAAAGCATCCGTGCACATGCCCTTCCTCTCGTGTGTCCTACCGTGCAAACAGACAAGTGAGAAAGTGCCCGACACTTCCTGTAATACCAGGGTTTTCGAACTGTGCATCATCTGGTCTTATTTACATGTGCTGTAAATATTACTGTCAGAGTGTCATTCCACCAAGGACTGATGCAGAACACATTGTCACAACAGGTGTCCAAGCCAGAATTTTAGTTTATCTCTCTATTAATTTGATTTACCATTTCAATCACCTTTTGATTTACCATTTTAATTACCTTTCATGTACTATTTTTGGTTACCATGGCGGGCTAATTAGGTTATGGTCTATGGCGGTAACACCGTGATTAATGGTGGACGCAGTGTAAAAAGTAAAATAGGCGTTTCGGCAGTGACTCTGTCTATTAACCCACATTTAATGGTTGTACAATGATTTATATTTATGGCATTAAATGATTCAACCACATTCTAAAGTAAGATAAAATTATTAATGACGATAAATGTGTTTATATACAGGCATATATATATATATTGTTACCTACATTTTTTGATTTTACATCATCCTACATTTAATGCATCTCTCTCTTTAGTGTCTTTAGTCTCTCTTTCCTGCTCTGGATGGATGGAGAGAACATTGTTGCTAAAAAACTTTAATCTTGATGATGTTTTCCTGCACTTCTGTCCATCCTGGGAGACGGATCCTCACATGTGTCTCTCTGAGGTTTCTACACATTTTTACCTGTTAACAGGGTTTTTTGTAGTTTTTCCTGACTCTTGCTGAGCGTTTAGGACAGAGGATGTCTCACCATGCTAAAGCCCTTTGAGACGAATTGTGATTTGTGAATATGGGCTATACAAATAAAATTTGATTGATTGATTGATTGATTGATTGATTGATTGTTTATCCTTCTTTTTTTGATTATTGTTAGTGTTGTTATCCAACGCTAAATAACATACAAAGAGTGACATGTAACCTTTTGACGGAAAATATACAATCTTTGTGTTTTTTCTGTTCAGGCTAAGACTGTTTTCGATGTAAATTCAAGGACTTCCTGTCTCCTGAGTGGTGTGAGTACATGTATGTAGGTCCCCTTTAAGTGTTTCTTGGAAATAGTGGCATTGCTCATGTTAGAGCTCATTAATCAGATTCACTGATGTCAGTGACAGACAGTAGGACCTTGTTCACCTTTGTAGCAGAGAGGATTTTTCTCAGCAACATCCCTCAGCAACAGTCAAATGATGCCTTCAGGTGCACAATGTAAACTCCGTCTTTTCCCATCCCCTGCCCCTGGTCAGAAAGTATGCTGAGCATTGCATGAACCAAAAATATATATTGTAATTCTCAAAGATAATATAAACTCACAGGAAGCCATTTTTATGTCATAGCTGTTTAGTTTTATCCATGGTGTGACTGTCATATATTTGCTATGTATTACTCATATGTTATTTTTCTGTTTATACTGTATGCATCATTCATATTCCCTTGTTTATACTGCATTTGTACATATTCATTACTTTTAAGGAGGCCAGTTTTTGACTGTTGTCTTTGCTGCTGCAAAAGAGCTAATTTCCCCTTTATGTGACCAATAAATAATAAATAAATGGTCTGTATAGCACTTTTATAGTCTTGATGACCACCCAAAGTGTTTTACAATACAGTTTTGCCATTCACATACAGTGCGTGGAGCACTCTCTCTATCTTTAATCAGCCATACACTGCTGGCCCACTGAGGAAATTTTGGATTCAGTATCTTGCCCAAGGACACATCAGCACGTGGAATGGGTTAAACGGGGATCGAACCGCCAACCATCTGGTTAGTGGACTACCTGCTCTTCCTCGTGAGTCACAGCCAGCCAGTCAATAAATCTTATCTTGTCTTAATTCTCACATTTATGTTACTACTGTTTACACTGAGCTACAAAGGGTAACAACAAAACACATCAGGCCAAGTCAAGTATGGCTTTCCACTGAGAAACAGCAGTTAATGGCTGATTACTGCACCAATGAGCTAATTGGTATAAATAACAAGTGTATAATGCAGGTAAGTAGCTTTTATATCAGGAGAGGTGGAGGAAGGGATGCTTGTATAGGAAGGAGAGAAGGAGGGTGAATGGATGAGGGAATAAGATAGATAGATAGATAGATAGATAGATAGATAGATAGATAGATAGATAGATAGATAGATAGATAGATAGATAGATAGATAGATAGATAGATAGATAGATAGATAGATAGATAGATAGATAGATAGATAGATAGATAGATAGATAGATAGATAGATAGATAGATAGATAGATAGATAGATAGATAGATAGATAGATAGATAGATAGATAGATAGATAGATAGATAGATAGATAGATAGATAGATAGATAGATAGATAGATAGATAGATAGATAGATAGATAGATAGATAGATAGATAGATAGATAGATAGATAGATAGATAGATAGATAGATAGATAGATAGATAGATAGATAGATAGATAGATAGATAGATAGATAGATAGATAGATAGATAGATAGATAGATAGATAGATAGATAGATAGATAGATAGATAGATAGATAGATTACTTTATTCATCCCCGAAGGGAAATTAAGTCGTCATAGCAGCCGGTATATTTGAATACAATAAAATACAATACAATAGAATAAAATTAAAAATATTGAGGTAGAAAGAATAAAAAACAGAAACACAAGATAAATAGGTAGATAAGGTGCATTGGCAAGATGATGGTAATTGTACTGATGATATGATGGTAATGTTATTGTTAGACAGTATATAAGAATAGTACAGTATATATAGTATATAATATAACATAATATATATTTATATATGATAGTAATTATACCAATATAAAAGCAGTATATGGTAATAATGGCAGCAACAGTATATATAATAATAATAGTAATGGTGATATAATATAGTAATTATAACATGTACACATGTATAAATATGTGTATATAGACTTATGTATACAAAGAATATACAGAGAGTATGATATAATATATGATATATAGTAGAGGTATGAATATGAATATAAGTATTTGACTATACAATAGGTAATATAATATACTATGAGTCTAAGAATATGTAGACAGAGTGTGCAAAAGACAATATTATTGTATAAAATGATATATAATATCAATATGGTGTATGTAAGGATGAGGGAAGGTGGATAATTGGATGGGGGTAGGGATGTAGGGATGAGGGGACGAGGATGAAGAAGGAAGGGATGAGTGAAGGGGTGAAGATGAAGGGTAGGGAGGATGGATGAGGGGATGAGGGAAGGAGGGTTAATGGACGAGTGTCGCTTAAAGCATGTTTCTTCTCTTCTCTTTCTCAGGGGAAGTGAACCGGTGTCGTGTCGTCCACTCGCAGTTGCGATATTTCCCGACAGCGGTGAAGTAGCCGCTGCACTTCCTGTGACCATATTTGGCAACGGGCATTGACGGCGCAGACATTTCCGCGGACTAATCGCAGCTTTTTGTCTCTTCGTTCATCACAAGAAACACAACACAGCGATCGGTTTGGTTTCCACAGAAGTTGAACCGCGACAGAAAAAAAAACCTCTTCTTCTTCTTCTTCTTCTTCTTCTCGTTCCTGAGAGCCTGCACATCATCCACTGATCCTGACATCAGTGAAAACCTCTCACACCGGAGAACCGCTCCAGAGACACAGGTGAGCTCAGGAGCTTCTTCTGCATCCAACATCAGCATCACATCTGGATCTTTAAACGCAAACTCAAATTCTATTACACATGCGTCAGCCGCTCCGACTCCTCATGATGTTAATGTGAAGGCTGCTTCAGATCCACCTGTTGATCAGAATCCACATTAGTTGGAAATCATTTGAATTTAGCCTTTTTTAGGGGGTCTAAAGTTCTAGCCTAATGTGTGATATGAAAGAATGTGTGGTGAGTCTCCTGGGGGGGTTTCAGACCTGATGCACTTTTTTTTTTCTGAGAGGAAATGTTCGTCTTGCAGCTTCTTAATCTGTAATCTGCCATAGTGAAAGTTCCCCTTCTGTTCATCATAAGCATCCACAGAATGATGCTGCAAACCTGATCAGTAGCTTTAAGTTGGCTCTGAGTGCAACCACACGCACGCACGCACAAACACACACACACACACACACACACACACACACACACACACACACACACACACACACACACACACACACACACACACACACACACACACACACGTAAACACACATTGTGGAGATCTATCTCAGGGAAATGTTGTATAACGTTGCTTTTTACCGAAACTACAGGTGAGCAAGGTTGCAAGGTTGCATTGATTTCTGATTTACACACACACACACACACACACACACACACACACACACACACACACACACACACACACACACACACACACACACACACACACACACACACACACACACACACACACACACACACACATAAACACACACACACACACAAGTGCAACACACCAGTATCACATCAGGTAAAAGATAGAACATGTGAACTTGTTATTATATTCCCCCTGGTTGACAAAAACATCTTGAATAAAACTGAACATTTGTAAACCCGAGGTAGAAGAGTTTAGTTTTTTTCTGACGCACATTTTTACTTAAATAAGTCTTGTGTTTCTCAGAAAAATACAAATAAAAAAGAGCTTTTAGGTTTCTTGATCTCTGTGTGAGTTTCACTCCTTTGGGAGCTGACACACAGTCAGTGCTGGGTTTACACTGTGTGTGTATAAATCAATTGGATGCATTGGAGATGTCTGGGGAGCTCTCTCTCTCTTTCTCTCTCTCTCTCTCACTCACTCACTCACACACACAAACACACACACACACACACACACACACACACACACAGCCTCTCTTTTCTCCCCCAGTGACAGCAACAGCAATGGCAAGCCTGTAATTTACCTGCATTTTTTTGACAGTAGTTACATGTGCGGCAAATTTAAAGAGCGAGGCAATGATGATGTTTCACTATTCATCAACTGCATAAAAAGTCTAATAGAAGAAGAACATAATTCAACTAGTAAATCATAACATCTTTGCCTGTTTCGTTGATACAGTTGGAATCGTGTGGCTCCGTGTGGCTCTCCTCCTTGTGGAGGTCATAACTCCACTTTAGACGAATTATTATGAGTCCTTTAGTCATTAATTAATCATCACCTCCTATTATTATACAGTGGATCAAACCTGTCTATTATAAAAGCTGCCTCCCCAGTGTTTCCCTCCTGCTGCACAGTGGCAGGAAAAAAGAGGTTATGGAAAGGCTGTGCTAATATATTGTTGGGAAGTGTGTAATTTGTTAGAGTCTGTGCAGTTGTGTGACTTCCGAGCATCACTTGTGTCGTTGCGCAGTTCAGATTGATGTTCTGTGCGTAAACTACGGAGGCGGCGGCATTGCTTCCGCATGAAGACTCAATGGCTGCTATTTTTGACAGTTACGGCTGGAGTGAGTGTCTCTCAGGCTGACAAAGGATGTATTATCTGTGGTATAATGAGCAAAGATGTGCACCATTGTTTAAGTTTTGTATTCTTTATTTATTTAATTGTTTGTGCGTGGCTACAGGCGCCCTTTAAAGCTCACAGCGATCAATTCCTGGGATTTTCTCTGGCAGTCAGTCTCCGAGCCAAAGTGCCAGTCATTTGCCTTGACAACACAGACTCCGGGGGGGGGGGGGGCTTTGAGGAGAAGACGACTAGATGCACAGTTTCTTTTGTTGGATTATGGACTATTTGTTATCTACAAGTGGATTCGGTCTAGGTCATAGCGATGTCTACACTTTGTTACACGTTGTTGCTGCTGTGTTTTTTTTTACATCAAATCCACTTGACAGCTCGTTGAAGATTAGCGGAAAGTGACAGTTGGATCCATTCGTCCCTAAAGGCCGACTTGCATAATATAACTGATTGCCAGTGATGAGGTTTTAGGCTCCGTCTTCAATGCCATGACAGCCACAGTTGTTATCGTCAGTGGCACTACAGCATGATTTACTTAGAGTTATGACTTGAATCTCCTCAGGCTCATGTGGTGTAATGAAGTCTCGCGGAATATGGAGGTCACAATGTGTATTTGATTTAATTACATGACTGTCAGTGTCACCACAAGAGGGGATGGTTAATACTTACCTTTCATTTTGGAGGCTCGGGAGGAATGTAATGAATTAAATGCATGCCCCTAATTACATTGATTATGTTCTTTCTGAGACAAAGGAACCCCTCTCTCCCCCTCGTCTTTTCCTTGCTCTCTGTGTCTGTCCCAGCGCCTTTGAAACACTCAACAGCACTCTAAAGGATGAAGCTTTCACGCTCAGACAGACACTTAAAGGAGAGCTCGACAACAATAGACTAATGACTTAGATAGGTGCGTTTCTGAAAACGCCACGAAGACTAATCTCCGGTGCGTTTGAAGCTGCCAATGACCGAACGCTGCAGAACAGCGTAAACCTAGTTACTTTATTGATCCGCTGCAGAATCTCTGGCCGTCTTTTATCCGATGTTTACTTTTGGAGATGTCAAATGGGAAAGGAGTGAGAAGTGGGAACAACCGTTAAGCTCTTGAAGTCACATTGAAAAACATATCTGTGACTCGGAAGTGTTATAGTGACTGACATTGCTTAAAAGAGATTCTATATAGAGGAGGAATTGTTTTGTATGGACCTCTCCCACAGTTGTGTCAGGGAATGAAGTGACCAGACTGTGGCCTGCTGTCAGGAATAAGTGTGTTTATATATTGCTCTACGTGTGTTTAGCTGTGTTAAAGCAAACACATGAAAGGGCTCCTTTGTTTTTTTTCTTGGCTTTGTAAAATTGCATTTACCTGTATTTACCGGCTCCCTTTCGTCTGCTGTTACCATAGAGACACTCCCTTTTTATCAGAAAGGCGGCTTTGGCTGCCGGGCTCATTGGCTCTCACAGGAGAGAGACAGTGGTGAGCAAGTGTTTCCCTGGCTCGACTCTGACACCAATGTAGCGAGAAAAGGCATTTACTTGGCTTTGACAGTGTTTCCTTGGCAGCCGGCGCCCCACCGGCGGTGGCACGTCGACCCGTTTTCGTCACTGTGGGTTGACGGCTGAGGCAGAGTGAAATCCAGTTGGGAGCGATCCTCTCCTGTAATTGAAATGAGTTCACCTGGGAGACAGCTGCTCTGCGGTGCCTGTTAGCTGTCAGCTCCCCTTGCTCACCAGGCTGCATGTAGTGGGTCTGATGTGATGCTTGAGCAGAGCTGTTTTTGTGTGTCTGATGCACCGTAGTTTGAAGTTATGAAACAGGTTTTCTCTGTGCAGCACGGCAACCACACGTGTCTGTGCCTCAGGTATTTCTGCTGCTCTGCCTCCTGAAGAAATCATGACAAGAGCATGACACTGTTGAACAGAAGTCAGCATTAATGGTGAACACCTCTCCTCACATGCTCTAGCTTCTTATGTTCAGCAAAAAAAAAAATGCACTTCAAGGCGTTTTGTAGGAGAAGTCAACCAGACATTACAGCACAGGAACACTGCATAAAATCAATTGGGTGATACTTTGTAATGGTGAAAATATTGGATTCAAAACTCTTCTTTAATATTAACCCATGTAAGCCAAATTTACCAGAAAAAATTGTTCATACATCAGTGTGATAAGAACTACCTGAAATTATATCTTTGGAAAACATTTATTGGCTGTATAATTTTGGTTTATTGTTTGTCTCTTCTGCTAACATCTATAGTCTGCAACCTGAACTGCAGCCAGCCACCAGGGGGAGATCAAAATGTTTTGGCTTCATGTCATGCCACCCAAATCTTTTTTGCAATCTATGCTGGCACCCCACAATACATTTCATAAGCCAACCAAAATCCAATGAAATCGTGGAGTTCTATTAAATAACTAACTATTTATATGTTGAAAGACCATAACATAGTAAATCTCCACGGGCTTCAATCAAAAGCTCAACTAATTGGCTTTTATCAGGGTCCTTGAGTCTGTGGTCAATCATCTGGACCAGAGCAGAAACAAGGCCTGAAAGCATGTTGAGAGCAAGTGGTTGTTCACAAAGAAGTCATAGATCTGGTCCAATGGATTCAGTTCAGCCAGTAATCAGACATCTTTTGAAAAATGCCATTAGCGGAGAAGTTGCAGTTCTCAGTGATGTTGTACCTGAATAGTTCCAGGCCAGGAGATGACTCCTAAGAGAAAGATGAAAGAAATGTATCCACTTTGAAGGTATTGACAAACTTTAATTGAAAGTGTTTAAAGTGTTTATCTCAATTTTTTCCTTTTAATAAGAGAGAATGACAGTGATGGATCCCTGCAATTATTTTTTTAGCTTAAATTGGGCGTCTGACTTCAGGATTTGTTGAAAGAATTGGCAAATCCAAACAACTTAGTAATGATGGACTCATCTGATACGATATGTGATACTTGGATAAATGCTTTCTCTCATTGTGCCATTTAGAATCATGTGTCTGTTCTTGCTAGCTTTTCAGGGTTTATCTTGATATTATAGTTTCTTTATATATGTAATAAACCCCAGATATATCTTGTTGCTACATGTCTGAATTAGGAGGTCAGTAGATTATACGGTTACAAGCTGGATCCATCAACAAATAAATCATTGTTAGAAACTGATGAATCTAAAGTTAGACCTAGTGCAGAATTATTATAAATCAGTATATATTACAAACCTATGAGACAACCCTTTGACTATAGTTGAATATTTCTATGCACTTCCAAAACTTTTGAATGAAAACAGAAAGGTGATGACATCTATCTGTCATTTTGGAAAAATATAGGGAGTCAATATGTGAAGTTGTCATTGTCACACATTTCTGAGGCACATTGTTAAAGACTCTTTGATAAAATCTATCAGCGAAGAAGTATCGACACTTCAGTCGACTTGAGTTAAGTGAGAATACTCCAAGTGGATAACAGATGACACCCTCCTGGATTAATGGCATACTGTCCTTTGGCTCAGCAAATGATGCAACCTGTACCATGAATATCCAGCTCTCTCCGAGCATGTAGGCTACTGCTTGCTGCTCTCCAAATCACAGTAGTCACACAGGCCAGTATGTTGAGTTTCTCTGCATCTATTTGCTGCAATTGATGTGATTCAAAACAGGCAACATTTAACAGGGTCGTCTTTAAATATAAAACCAAACATCATTAAAACCAAACATCATTAACATTTCCTGTAAATTCAGCTCAGAATCTCTTCTGCACACCAAGTTAATTGTCCTCTATTACAGTATGTTAATAACAGTGACTATTTTGTCTTTTGCTGGCTGAACAAGCTGTCAGCCCACGGGTTCATTGCTTCTTTTTCACACAGACGTAGACATTGGCTGTCAACTATTGAAAAGAGCGTCTGACTGTCTGAGTCGGTCTGACGGTCCTCTGAAACTACTTCTCCATCAATCAAACCCTCGCTCTTGTGTCCTTGTCAGGTCTTTTTCTCTCTTTTTTTGAGTGTTCTTCTGTCTCTTCCTCCTTTACTGTGTTTCTGTCGGACCATTGGAGCCTCACAAAAGACTCAAGTTATGCAGGTGGAGCCAGTATAACAGTCCTAATTATAAGAAAATGCAGTAAAACTGAGAAGCAGGGACCAAAGTGATGGAATGCTGTTAAAGCGACTCTTTGATTTGACTCTCTCCCTCAGTTGCTAGGCAGATGTGTGTGTGTTTTGTTGTAGAAACTTCTGTCATTTATGCAATCAATAACCCTGCAATCAGATTTTTCTTTTGCTCGAAATGAATGCTGAATGCTTCTGTGGAGCCTTGAAATGTTCTGTTGCACTTGAAAACTGTGGCAGCTAGTAAATGTATTCTGTTCCTGTGAGGATTTAGTGACTGACTTCAATATTGATCCTCAGGTATTTATAGACGCCCAACCTTCTGTCAAGATTTAAAGGATTAACTCCTAATAAAAGGAATATAGCACAGAAACATAATGAAGTTTGGATACTGACTTTTGATAGAAAAAAGCCATGAAGGAGCATTGCATTTAAAAATAATTTTCACGGTAAACGAGTGCCTCTTAATATAACAAATATTGTCATGCAACCTTTTTGTTGCGCACAAACGGAAAGACAGTTTATATTTTTTGATTGAGCTGTCGGCAAATATAAAAACATTTGATGTTGCTATTGCAAGGAAATCGTAAATTTTGACATGTCCTCTACCGTTATCTTTACATTTATCCCGGGGAGAATACTGACATGCACGGATACTGAAATAACTTTGGTTTATTTTATTCTTCGGCTCTTCTTCTAGGGTTGAGTAGAGAGAGCACAAACCTGTTATTGTGTCACATAACTCAGTTATATTTTAAAGTCACCATGAAGCTAAATTGAGAGTTCACTTCATGGCAGCAGGGCCTACTTTGAGGGAATTGCTTAGCAACATAGTGCCAATCTTTCTGAGGTAGTCAAGCAGACTCATTTGTCTAAATATGGTATTTCACTGTTACGAGAAGTAGTCAAGAAAAGTTTTCCTTTTCTACAAATGGTTGCATAACATTCGGTTAAATATTACTAAATTTATAAACTGCCATACATTAAAATATGCAGGGAAGTAATGATTTGACCTATTTAAAAAAAATGTCGTGCCTTTATCCCCATATTTTCCTTAATTAGTTAATGTAATGATTGTTCCTGTTATTACTATTTGTTACTTCTAACATGTATTAATTACAGTTTTAGGTAAAGGTGGATTTCATCGTTATTTTTTAATGAGAAATGTACATCTGCATACGGTTAGTTAAAGAACAGAGGACAACTGTTTTATTATAAGGAATAGTAAATCATTTTCAACACATTTGATTTCTTGCTGAGAAGATTGATATCAGTCTCTTGTCCCTTCTTTGATTTGAAATGACAGCCAACTGCCATCTGGCTTTGTACAAAAATTAAAACGGCCAACACAAATTGGTTGAAAGCTAACAAAATCTTGCTACCAGTATCTATAAATGTCAAAAAACTGACATATTCTTTTAATCTTTACACAACTAATGTAAAAGAAAACTAGTCCAAATAGTTTTCCCATCTTTACACTAAGCTAACAAACTGTACAGAAGTGAGACTGGTATTGCTATTGTTATCCAAACCACGGCAATGACACAATAAAGCATTTTTCTAAAACTGGTAAAGCATTTCTTATAGAAGACTGCTTTATGTCAGATTCAGTGTCGGACTTAATCAAACATCCAGACAGTTGTTCTAAAATGACATCAGTGGAGATGTACACAGCAGAGAAGGTTTTCTCCGGGTACTGCGCCTTGGTTGGGTTAATTGGAGACTCTAGATTTAACATAGGTGTGAATGTGAGTGTGAATGGTTTGTTAGCTGTGTTCCAATTCAGGCGCCAAATCCTTCGTCTGCTGCATTCGTAGGACTATTGGCGTCTAAAGGCGTCTAAATGTGGCTGACAAATATGTTCTTCTAGACTAGAGCAACGAAGGCTCCATTGGGAGGATCCTTCCCAAGCCCACATTCATGATTCATTGCGATTTTAGTGACAAACTGTTTTTTAAAAGAGGAAATGGCGGCAAAAAGCGAGGCGAAAAACGTCAGGAGAATTTATTTTTAGTTCTTAACCAAACAGCTCACATTACACATGTTTTTTTCGACATCTTTAATCAACCCCAAAACAATTTCATCTGTGGCTTTGTTGCTAGGCGACGGCTGTTAAGGACAAGCTTGAGACGTAGTAGGTCGACCATGCTATCTTTGGTTTGGCCAACACGGTTTAAGCGGCCGTTGGAGGATGCAGCTGCTGAAGAGAGAAACAGCTGTTGTCTCTGTATGTTGTCCCTGTGGTGGACTTGTGACCTGTCCAGGTTGGACCCTGCCTCTCGCTCAGTGGCAGCATGGATTGGCAGCAGCTCCCCCTGTGACCCCTAAAGGATAAGTGGTATAGATAATGGATGGATGGATGGATGGATGGAAATGAACAGTGATAGAGCAATGCATCTAACTGCTCTCTGTGTGATATCAAATGTAGAATGTGTGGCCTTCATTAGGTCTCTGGGGCGACTGAGCAAAGCACAGCAACCCCCCCAAATACTTCCATGAAGCTGAACCACTGCTGGCAGCTCTGAGTTTTGGATTGTACCATTGTTGAAAAATACTTTATGTCCAGCCAAGCCCACAATTAAAAATCAGGGACTAGAGTTTCCATTTACACGGTTGGGAACTCAACAGCTCCCTTTCAACTGAATGATCCTAATTACTTAGTGCAACATGGCTGCTTTGCAATTAATGCCAGTTACATGTGGATTGTTTGTCAAGAGGGAGAAAGTGCAAATTACATGATTAACACTAAGTTCAATGTTTTAACCGTTGATCATATTACCTCTGATGTACAGGTACATAAGTTGTTACTGAGTCGGCTCCTCAACACTTGTGCCTTTCTTTTCTTAGACCGATTGCTGAACCCTCATAGATGTTGAATGCACAAACTGTAAAGAAGCTTTGGATAGAAGCTAAATGACATGTTATGCAATTAAAACGGTTCTCTTTCATGTTTGGAGGGGGGAGGGGGAGGGTGAGGTGAGGGTGTGGGGGGGGCATTCAGCTACAACATGAAATTTCCCCATTAGATATCACCAAATTGTACACACTGAACCTTTAAGACATTCAGGAAAACATTTCTAAACATAGTTAGTGCTATATTTATGCGCTCTTTTCTTGCCTTTTTATTTTGATAACGCAACCCTTTTTCTGACATTGCTATAATGAAGCTCTGATGACTCCCAGCTCGCCACTGCTTCTTGATTTGCATATTTCTTTACAAAGTCCCATAAATACAGGTCGAGTGACTGAACTGAGCAGACTAAAAGGTAGAGGATAAATTGCACACCCTGGGGCCTCAGCCAGACAGACCCAGAAAGAGTATAATTATGTTAAAAGGGCAAAGGTGTATGTGTGCTCTGCAGCAGATCCGACCACAAGAAACCCTTTACACCAACTGTGTGTCAGGAAACAACCAGTTTTATGAATATGATCGCACCGTAAAAGTGTTTTGACTCTTTCTTAGAGTCAGGCTTGTGAGTTACTGCTTCAGGCAAACGCTGCCAATCATGCTCCTGCAGTTGAGTGACTGTTAACGTGATGTTGGCTCTTTGTGTCCGCAGTGACACAACATCATGTCGCTGCTGGACCTGAAGAGCAGTGTGCTGCGGCAGGTGCAGAGGAGCCAGTCGCTGAGGAGCCGGAGGGAGCCGGCGCCGCCCGCCCCCGGCAGCCCCCTCACACACAGTCCTGACCCCTTACCCCGCAGGTGAGTCGCTGGTGGGAGCTCTTTTACTTACACCTGGCGTCGAGTGCTGTAACTGGATTCTGGTTATTACAAGGTAATGGTTTCTTGGATTTCTGTGAATTTTTTGTGCCTTTTTTCATTTAAAATATATATATTTTTTTATAAATACTTTGCCGCTGGATAGTTTACGTGAATTAATGGTATCACCCACCATTAGGGCTGCTCGATTATGGAAAAAATCATAATCACGATTATTTTGGACAAAAACGTTATCACGATTATTCAAACGATTATTAATATGTGCCTTTATTTTTTTTAAATGACTAACCGGAAGTACCAGTCACTTCCGGTTCCGGTAAACACCTATTACGGCTGCGTGTCTTATTTCTCCGTGAAACCATGCAGGATATCGGTGCCTGGTTATTCAAACCCTTAACACTCTCCATAAAAACACTTTGTAACTGAGAACTTTGAAATTTCCTCTCAATATTAAATGCCAAATAATCGTTTCAACTCGATTATAGTAGTTTGGAGATCGTTTGATCCAATAATCGTAATCACGATTATATTTCGATTAATTGAGCAGCCCTACCCACCATTATCAGATGAAAAACTCCTGGAGTACAAGTTATAAGTATTTAGTCGGTTGGTAGAACTGAAAACTTCGTTCCAAGAGGGAACTTGTTTATATTTATTAGAAAATCTGCATATTTGTTCTCATGAAGTTGGCAGCATCTAGAGATAACACTTCTAATGTACGCACAGAGTGATGCTGCAGCAAAATTGAAGCTGGAACTGCTCTGCTGCTATTGAGCTATTTCTATGAAAATGTCCGTTTTAATTGATAACTGTGCTTTACCCCCGGTGGACAAATTGCAGTCAGGGCAGCTCAGTATTGTACTGACAGCTTTTCAAAAACGGCAGCACATAGGCAATAATTATTGTCCGTTATTAATTCATCTTCTGTCCTGCCTAAGCCATAGATAATCACTTCTTGTCAGCAGTGTTTTAATGTTGCAGCCATTTGTTCCACAGTTGTGTCTTGCCATTAGAGGCAATGTACAAGCTGCCTATTCCCCATGGACACATCAGCTTCTCTAGTACATGCACAGTCAGGCTCTGAGGAGATCACAAACATTGCACTCTTGTATATCAGTTTACACCACACGATCTCATGTCCCGCTTCTACTTCAACGTAGGTTTCACAATATCATTTCTATAACATCTGTTTTTACTCAAATGACATGGACGCCTTCGTGCATCTCAAAATAAAAGAGCAATTTACCTTTTTTTAACTTTTTTTTATGTGCTTCTGTGTGCGAATGTAAATATACATAAATGTTATGTGTGCTGAGTTATTGAGTGTGTATTTGTACTGTGTATTTTAATGTGTATGTTCAACTAAATGTTGTGTGTCGCATTCCGTTTGGTTGTAGAAACCTTTGTTGTCATGGTTGCAATAATGAACATACCCATAAAGGTCTGGAACGATTATAGATAAAAGTAATAGGTTAATTATCAATATTTCTATACATCACCTGACTCCATCCATTGCTCCTACCATACTAACCTTGGCCACTAGATCTTGCCTAACAATAAGAACTTAACTATGGGTTGTAATAAGCTGTCTATACAGGCAAACTATGGCAACCTAATTTTCTTCTTTGGGTAATCAGTGTAAAAAAAATAATCAATATCTGTAACCTCGCATTTGACAAACATACCGTTCATCTTCCAGACATGATATCCAGATAATGAAGTAGTTCTCCTATAGTGTAAATAAAGATGTACTCTTCTAAGATAAATTGTATAAAAGACAATTCTTTAGATTGAAATAAATCAATAATACATGTTCATAGTTTTGTTTGATTCCAGGTGTGTTTGGTAGAAAATACCTCTTGGCCATCTTAAATAATTTGTCATTTCTGATTTGTTTTTGTCATTGTATGTTTATATATATTCTTGTGCATATGTATACATATTTACTTGTTTGTATTTATATTTGCATAAATGTGCTTACACTGTATGACCAGTATGTTTGTATCTATACATGTACGTGAATATGTACCGTTTCTAAGTATCGTGGTTATGTGTATATTATGCTGTATGTACTGTATGTATTTTTGTTATATTATTTCTTAATATTTTGTTAATATTCTTTCCCATAATGTTCTGTCATGTCTCTGTCAGCTCTGTGTGCTTGAAAGCATTGGACAATAAAAATGAAACTGGACATAAAATTGATTTTGTCCCAAAATCTGGATCTTGTCTGATCCTTTCTATTGTTTTTGGAGTTTTTACATCTCTGCCTTGTGGCCCCGGTGAAATCAAACACCTGTTTTCTTTTATTATCAGTCTTGTTTTAAAGCTTCATCTGAAGCCAAAGGTAATAGTATGAACCTGAGGTTTCTATAGCAACCCAAACACGGGCTGTTGGCACAATGTGAACTTCTACTTGTAATGACGAGGATGGCTATTTTTAGCATGGAAGATAACCTTAGATGTTTCGTTGAAGACTGATACATTTTGGGTTTTACAGACTAGAGACTAGACCTACAGAGGACCGTTGCAGGAGATTTTTCATATGTATTTTTAAGCATAATATTAATGCTGTCACAGGTTGATTTATATTTTTAATGAAGTTTGATATAAAATCTGCTCCGGTGGAACCCCATTTGTGTTCTTCTTTGAACAGTGATTTGAACTGTCAGTGTCTCACCCTTTTCTCATTTCCCTCTCCAGCTCCCCAGGGCTACAGCCTTCAAACTGAGCCTCAGCCGAGCACATTCCCTGAGCGCTCATCATTAGAGGCAGACCGTTGATCTTTGTTATCCAGTCGGTCTGCGGCTGACCGGCAGGCACTCTCAGTTTAATTGAGAATTTGCAAATGAGGCCGTGAAGATTTGGGCCGCTCCATCCACAGTTGTTGACCCAGTAGTACAGTCGACTGTCAAAGCGGAGCTCTCTGGCACTTTTTAATTAAGTTGAACAAAATTTGTTCGATACCACTATGTGAGAGGGTTGGTAAGTCAAATGCACAAGACGCTGTCGGAGATGAACCCTACCAGGCATCATACTGCATCAAAGGCACAGGGATTCCTTTTGGATTTGATTTGATATTTTCATTTATTATTGTTTGCCTTGTTCATCTCCATCTTTGTCATCAACAGTGAACTTCATATTACACACCCGACTTCACAGGATTTGAATCGTGAGCCTGCTGCAGTCGCTTTTACGGATTTGAGTCTTCAGTGTCACTGCGTTGAAGATCTCAGTTTTTAAATCAATGCAGAGTAACCATATATTGAGAATGACTTTAAATGGAAAGAAAATGCGTGTAGAGTTACAGCCATTAATGGTGGAGATGCTATGCATTTAAAGGATAAGGCTGATTTGATATTTTTCTTACTGGCAACGAATCCAGTGAAAATACCAAAACATGGACGTGTTTGTGTTCCTGATTCAGCCACCACCTGTTGCTCTCAGCCTTAAGCCCATTAATTCCTACTTAATCTTTTGAATATATACATACAAACAAACTTGTCAGAGTTTCCTGACACAAGCACTTTTAGATTGGTTCAATTTCAACAAGAATGGGTCAAAACCTAGTGTATTGCTGGACTGTTAATGGTCAGTGCGAAGAAGGGAGGAGGATGTGGGCAAAATCTGCTGTGGAATTACAGTACCCCAGTTAGCGTATGCATGATGTTAGTGCGTCCTATTTGCTTTGTGCCCAGTGTCAGCCGCTTCCAGCCCTTTATCTGTTTGCTTCTCTCCACTTGTCTGTGCTCAGAAATACATTATTTCCAAATTCCCAACAAAGCTTGTCCTGTATACATGCATAGTGATTCAAACACAGTGGAACCCAGTGAGACTACACGTTAACCAGCAGTACTCTGTAGTGCTGAGTCTCCTGATTGTGAAACAGCAACAAACAAAGTAACAAAGTAATCCTCACAAATGGGTTTAAGACAACAGCTATGATGGGATTTCAGTCATATGTACATGTAAAATATTCACATAATATCTTTCTTATTTTGGCCATTTCTACACGTGAGCTCTGGACAATGTCCGGACTTGATCGGCCCACAGTTGACAGTTGCCCTTTCACACAAATGCTGCATTCGACCGGGGACTATCTGCGTGAGGGAAGTGTTCCCTTGGACCTACTGAAATGATTCAGTTTGGATGAGGAGAGCGGTTTCACCAGTGGCATGCAGACATTAGACAGACTTTGCACGCTGGGAGCTGGCAGTTTAATTTCTGGTTCAGCTCGTTCAGTCATTTGCGTTCAGCTCATCTGGGAAAGGTCCATAAAAGTTCAGGGTTGCAGTGCATGTGAAAGCTGCCTTTGTCTGTCACAGTGTCAGACATCAGGGCATCAAACTGTTGCTCTTTGCAATAGGTAAACTGCATCATTGTTTGATTAATAAAGAACAAACTGGAATGGCACTGCGCCGAGGCCCAACAGTCTCCTTAAAGTCCATCAAGCTGCACCAAATTACACACACTAATAGATATTCGTTCCCTAAATGTGCCTGATTTATTTTCATCATGACCCATTAATTACTCTCTGAGAATTCCCACAGAGAAATTGATTAAAAATATGAAAAGATGTGACTCTGGAGTGTAAATCATCCCTTGTTTATTTTTCTCAAAAAAATTATTCTCTGATTAATTGACAAAAATAAAGAAGCAAGTGAAATAAAAATCTGGATCTGCACCAAAGTTTTTGCTTTATTTTTGTCATAAACATACAAATGAAGATGAAAAATAACCTTCTTGTCGGAGGTAATAAGATGAAACAGATTTCCCAAACAGTGAGCGAGTATAAACACATGTATTTGTTTATACTCGACTTTATGTGGTTTCAAGCTTTCCATCACTGACTGATGATGATGATTATGATGATGATGATGAGAATAACAACTCGTGTTCTATTTTGTGTGTTTGGTATTTAGCAAAATCAACAAACACACCATTGGAGCTATAAGCAAAGTCCTGACTTTGTTGCAATAGTCCATTTGATGGAGAGAAAATTAATCTTTCATTATTGACTTATCATTTAAGTAATTTCTTTGTTGTTGAAATCTCCAAAACTCACCGACTCGAGCTTCTTTCATCCAAATAATATTTGCTGGTTTTCTTGGACTTCTTCCTGAGCTCCTGAGTGGGAAACAATTTCACACCAGGCCACTGTTCAGTCCATCACTACTTCTAGCTGCTGTTTCTTTTAACAAGATATTGAATGGAAAGATTTTATCGGAGCTGTTGAGTTTCTCCGCACCGAAGCCTTTTCGCCTGTAGTGTTGCTGTTGCTTACTCAAATGTATAATTAGAGTAAAACAACCCGTCCTGTGTGTAGCGTTGAGGAGTTGGGTTCTTGTCACGGACGCCCTCAGTTATGATCGGAGCCGAAAGCTGATACTATGCACTGGCAGCCGTAATGAATCACATTTAAAAAACCATCTCATTTTATTAGAACGCATACAGACGTCACATTGTCTTTCATGCTGCACACGACATTGATGTCTGCTCTATTAATTACTGTGTATGCTCTGCCATATTATGTTGACGTTTGAAGTGAGGGTCAACCGCGTCACCCCCCCCTCTCCCAGTCAGCGCTGTTTTAAAAACACATTCGATCAGATGAAGCGAGTTCACCATGTTTGCCATTTTATTTATGTTTTTTCCTTCTGATTAAAGATGGGGAGACATAATTGAAGTGTTTGAATGAATATTTGAAGGACCTGTTTCCTAGCAACATCGAGTCACTTTGTTATTCTGGTAGCGTGTGTGTGCGTGTGTGTGTGTGTGTGAGAGAGAAAGGTTAAAAGATATCAGCAGCATTTTATTTTATGTTTTAAATGAAAATTAAACAGATTTTCATGAGTTCAGTTTTATTTCTGCTCATAAACACGCCATATCGAAACTCAGAAACAAAAAGATCTCAGACTGTCCGGACAAATCCGCAAGCTGTCTGACTGATCGAGGATGGGACAGATTTCTGGATGGAAGAATGCCCGGAGTGATTTAAAATGGATTAGGCAAGAATTGAGTGTCTCATATTGCGAGTATTATGATCAACTGAAGCTTATTTGTACTAGATGTGCAAATGAAAATGGGCGAGCCTAAAACAAATCAAAACACTTGGTCTCTTTTTCAGTGGAACAGCTTTTGGGGGGAGTCATTGACAGATTGTAGATTCGACTTTATGTGGTTTCAAGCTTTCCATCACTGACTTATGATGATGAGAATAACAACTCGTGTTCTATTTTGTGAGTTTGGTATTTAGCAAAATCAACAAACACACCATTGGAGCTATAAGTAAAGTCCTGACTTTGTTGCAATAGTCCATTTGATGGAGAGAAAATTAATCTTTCATTATTGACCTATTATATAAGTAATTTTTTTTGTTGAAATCTCCAAAACTCACCGACTCGAGCTTCTTTCATCCAAATAATATTTGCTGGTTTTCTTGGACTTCTTCATCATTGAGGTGAATATGTTCGGGTCAGTCTCACAAAAGCAACCAGCATGATGTAATTCTTTGTAACTGGTAAATCCAGAATATATCAAGCACTGCAAAAAATGTTAGGTTGAATTTAGTAAATGTTATTTTTTCAGCATAAAAAAAATGTATATAAGTTTAGTGCACATAGTTTTTAAGTTGATTTTACATTTTATCAGTTGATTAAAATTCATTTAAATTTAACCTCAACGTCATCAAGTTCTTTGGCCTCGTAATCAACAAAACAGGCCAAAGTTAAGGGTGAGCTAAGGCTTAATCTGACTGCAGTAATAATACAAAAAATACATGTAGGGTACTGTTACACATTAAAATCAGGTATATAAAGCCAGATTGAAACATGTAATATATACATGTTCAATATTTTGGTGAAGATTAAAAAGCCAACTACTGCTATTTGATGAATACATCCACCTCTCATTTGTTAGTGGATTTGAAGCCATATGCAAACCCGACCAACTCTCCCAGCATGGCTGCCATTAGTGTTCATCAATACCGCAGGGGTTTGCCATCCGCTCCCCCGCCCGGGTGAGAGTCAGTGGGTGCTGGGATGGGCTGCCACACGCCCGCTGTGATGCGATGACGCTAATAAAGGAGCGTGACGGGGTCTCTGCGGACCAGCTCTTCTGCATAATGTTGTGGGGATGGCTGAGAGATGAAGAAGCAGACTGGGAGGGTTGGAGTGAGGGGGGGTGGGGGGGTTACAGGGGGTGAGGAGTTATATGGCAGATCCAGACATACATCAGAGCTGCTCCCAGTAGCCTTGGTGATTTCCATACCGGATGGGAAGGAAGTTGCATGGTGAGAGATTTGGGCGGAGGGAGAGGTGAGGGTGGAAGTGGTGGTGGTGGTGGTTGGTGGTGGGGGGATTCCCAAGGTGTTGAGCCAGCTAACTCCCCCTCCCCCTGAATGTGCCTGTATCACCATGACAACTGGGGCCGGCGGGAGTCCGGGGATTCACTCACACCTGGAGGAAACAGAAAAACATCATTTGCATTTCGCACACAGCTCCGCTCATCGTAGTAGATTAACTGGGTTCATGCAGAGTGAAGACATGTCGCATCCTTCACAGCTTTGGTCCTGACCGGCTTTGCTTTGTTGTGTTGGTGCGTGAGATAAGACGGCGTTTGATAAAACGACAAAGAGCTGAGCTGCAGGCGATGGAGTCTCAGTCGCTCATCATGAGGAGGAGAGAGATCATCTCTGTTGACAGATGCTCCACCATAGTGTCTGTAAACAGGATGTCACTGAAACCCACTGTGTTTTTAATTACTATCCAGAAACATTCTGATGCCACACTGATCCAATCCCTCCCACACACACACTTATTTTCTCATATATTCACATTTTCCAAGTGTTTAATCTTTATTTTTAGAGTTGTCATCAGCTCCCTCTTCTTGGCAGGATTTCCGAGGAGAGTGCAGAGTTCTTTGAGCGTATGAACGCTGTCCTTCAGAAACAGGAGAACATGCTGCGGGCTGCCCAGGCTGAGGTAACTCACTCCCAAAATCCTACCTTCTTGTCTGTTGCATATGTTAAAGAACGTCCATGTAGTGAGTAGGCCGCCCCGCCGCTGTCACTCGCGCCCACCGCCGTGACCAGAGTGACGTCAGTGGACAGAAGGGCCGGGTTGAGTTGGGTGCTCTGAAGACTGGAGGCTCAGCTGTGACCAGCTGCTGTCAGCGGCTATGTTCAGCTCCTCCTGCTGCCACTGCCAGAGAGGCAAAGTTGCTTTATGGACATGTTCACTGCGAGAGTGTTGACTTCAGTTCCAAACTGATGCACGACAGCAGAGGAAAGAGAACTAAGCAAAAAGCAAAGTACAACAAACATCATCACCACACATGTATATGATAAGCTTTGAGATTATACACTGTTATTTTCCAGATTAAGACAATAACTTAACAAAGTAGCATTGGCAACCTCTTAGATTTGGAAATGTAAGATAAAATACAATGGCACTCAGCAGCAGGCAGACCTCCAACAAACCCCAACAGTCCCCTAAACATGACTGATTTGTTTTCATCAAACTCCATGAATCATTCTCGCCCCTGATCTGTACCAATATTGAATGGGATCTTCTTGACCTGAACCACATCCTTCCACCACGTTTTGTAGTATTCTGTCTAGTAGTTTTTGCTTAATTTTATTTTCAAAGAAACAAACCAACAAATCGACAGGGGCGTATGCATAAAGTCTCTGGCGGAGGTAGGAGAACTACACATAAACACATGTAACACTATCAAATGTAAAGATATTTGAAGTTATGAAAGCAGATGTATGCATTTTTTTAGTAATGCATACATCTGCTTTCATAACTTCAAATATAAGTATATATATATATATATTAGGGCTGTCAATAGATTAAAAAAAATTAACTAATTAATCTTACATTTTGAAATTCATTAATCTAGATTAATCGCGATTAAAAGTTTGTTTTTCTTCTAAAGACTAAATCTTATAAATTAACGAGTAATCACTTCACACATCCTGTATTTTACACAATGTTGTGTTTTCAAAGAGGCTCAGGTCTATAACACCTACCTATAAAGTGGCAGCCAGGTCGTTAAATATCATGTATGATAAATTACAATTTTTTTTTTTAAAACCAGCTGAAAATATTCCCAATGTCCTTGGAAACAATAACACTGCTTTTTTCTTCATTGAAACATCCAGATTAGTATATATATATTATGAATATAAGTTTTGATGATAAGGAATACAATTCTTTACTTGGACCTCAGTGTCCCCAGTTCTGTTGACGAACTTGTGTTTTCCTTGTCTGAACTGGTTCTGTCCCCTCACAGTGCCAGAGAGGCGCCTGCACAGTGCCCCCCCCTCAGGAGCACGTGGACCAGGCCTTCATCACGGACAGAATCAGCAGGACAGAGGTGCGTCCGCTCAGCCTCACTGCTTCCATCGTATTTCAGCAGGGAAAACGTTTTAAAAGTCACAATAACAAAACTCAGTGGTGTTTTTTTTCCTCGTCCCTGCCTCTGATGTGCAGCAGAGCAGAAAGCATGAAGTAACAAGAACATGAGCTTTTATTTTTGAAGGGTTGTTAGTAAGTGGAGCGTTTTTTCATGTAGCTGGACCTGCTGTATGAGGAGGCTGTGTACACCGTGGTCAACCGGGTTGGAGTGCATTCGGCAGAACACGTGAAAAGTGACGAAGAGCTGTTTACGTACATGCTCAAGGTAGCTATCCATCTATCCTATGCATCTTATTAATCTATTCTATTTGATTTTTCTTATCTATCTATTATATATTTTTATTTACCCATCGAAAAAATATCTATCCTATCCATCGATCCCACCTATCCTATATTTTATCTATCTAATCTATCTGTCTTATCTATCTATATTAGTATCCATTTAATCAATCAATCCATCCATCTATATATTTTCTCTCTGTATATCTCTCTCTAATCCATCCATCCATCCATCCAGCACACTGTTCACAGACCCTCACAGTGTTATCTGTAGTGCTGCTGTACGACTCTGAGCAGATGTTCTCGCCGCTTAAACGATTTAACATCAGAGCAGAGTCACAACATGTCCTGATATTCAGCCGTGATATTCCCTTCATTCAGATGACATGCTTAGGATTCTTAACCTCTCATATGTCTGCGCCGGGCGTCTTTCTTCAAGGTGTGAAGAGCGTGCGTTCGGATCCAATGATTTCATAAAGGAATTTCACTGACCTCTGAGTGGATTTTTGTCAGTACATGTCTGATTTATTTTTGGCTCTGAGAAAGCAGAGTATTTCCATCATGCCAATACAGATATATAATAAACCCTGTTTTCTGGTGTCTGGTCGTCTCTACAAGGTGTTCGATATGGGCGAAGAGGAACATGACATCATTCTCGAGAAAGTTCAGGAAGCCAATGTGAGAGAATTTGTACATTTGTCCGTATTGTCATGGCAATAATTGTTCATCCATACTGCTGTTATGAAAATTCACACTTGTTCATCAGCTTTTGTGCTTATGGGAGAACTTATGGGGTACAAAGGTAAATTTCCATTCTGTGTGTAATCTAGCTAATTTTTTCAAAGCCAAGAGTCTCCTGACAGATTCAATATGCTGCACTAGAGAAATTAATGCAAACCAACTGGTGACTGGAACAATAGAAAAATATACTCATTACCGAATTCCAACATCATTATCAATATATTGCAGGTTTTTGCTGGGATCTAAAATATCAACGTGATTCATGGTACATGTCAATCAGTTCCAGTTTTAATCTTGAGTTAATAAAGTAATAATAAAGTAAATAAAGTGCAGATTTAGAAAGCCTCACTTACACATTGGTTGTGGAGTCAGTTGTTTCAGTGTATCCTCTGCTATATTCTGGTTTATGCAGTAGTAATAAGGTGAGAGCCTTCAGATCTGGAGCCACAGTTGGAGAACATTGTAATGCCCTTGGATTTTTGAAGTATAGAAGACCTGCACTTGACTGCCAGGGACTTTGCATATGTATCTGTTAAGAACTGTATGGCTTATTGAAAATGTTTGGCCTTGTAAACATTATCGACAGTTACATTATCTGCCTTCGTTGTTACATTGAGTTTTCCTGCTTTTCGACTCACAAAGCTGTAAGAGACCTCGTAAAGCACAGCAGAATAGATTTGTACATTCCTTTAGTAATGCACGCTGATATTTACTTAAATAGTCACAAGAGCATCATATTAGTGGAAGGCACTGTAATGTCCTCACTGTGTGACCTTGTTTCTCACCGAACGGCCTGTAAATTCCTTTTCCACAGCGAGCCAGTTTTTCCTTGAGAGTTTCTGTCTTGAAAGCAAAGAGTCTGATGGCCAAGGACGCGAATGGTGAGATATTTCAAGCATTAAATAAGACGTAACTGATGGAAAACAAAATGAAATGTGCTTTATCCTGCAACAATGGTGGATTGATAAAGTATAAGTGGCGCTCACTCAATAAATCTTCAAGTGATTCACCTCCTGTCACCCAACACTGTCGATTTTTCATCTAATCATAGCAATAGTGTCAGATAAGTGCACTTTGCAGTAATAACACAAGTTAGATTGTAGAGATAATAAAATGCATGATTGGTGCAATACCAAGGTGCTTATGAACTTTTTCTAGTGTCATGATGAAAAGAAATGAAAGTTTCTCAAAACCTGTTTCAGAGTGCATGATTAAGTTTATTTCTTATGACTTAAACCTAAAATGAGTAATGACCGGGCTTTCCTATTTTAAGTCTCACTTTACAGTATATATTCTTTTTAGTTCCATATATTTGGATTTTTAAGAGGTTTAATTTATTTTATAAAAGTATTTTTGTTTAATAAATTATTTTATCATCAATCAGCTGACTAAAATGAAATTGAAGTGTAATATTTTTGAAACATGTATAATATAAACAACAAATCATTATTACTGATTCTGCCCTAAGGTTATTCATAATAATAACAATATTAATAAAACACTTTATTTAGGTTATAAACAGATATTAACACAGAAAATGCATGCTGTGTGATTACAAGTGAAAACAAGTTATTGCTGGAGACAATGGATTCATGAAAATCACTTCAAAAGAGGACACTGAGCTTGTCTGATTGACAATCCCTTTCCCCCCCAAAATAACACCCTGATTGTTACTGTGTTGGCGTCCATCTTCTTCCTGCCATAACATAATCAGCCTTTCACGTGTGTACTGACCTTTTCTTTGTGTCACACTGCGGCCTTCCAGGTTACAGTGACCCCTACTGCATGCTGGGAATCCTGGTGGGCCAGAGCCCCCGGGAGGTGGAGGAGAAGAAGGAGAGAAAGTTCAGCTTCAGGAAGAGGAAGGAGAAGCTGGAGAAGCGCTCCAGCACCAAGGAGGTGCTACCCGCCAGGTGCATCCACGTGACAGAGGTCAAACCAGAGACTCTCAACCCGGTGTGGGACGAGCACTTTGTGTTGTGAGTGCAGCCGTTTAACCTTTTAACCAAGTGCAGGACGTGGTGATACTACATGTGTGACACAAGGGATTCACAGTTTCACATTTAACACCTGATGTTGTCATTAACGTGAACAGTGCAACACATTTCTGACTCTTTGCAAATACCATGAAAGGTGTTTATTGTTGGTGTTTACTCATGGGATTTTTATTCTTACAGTGAAATAGATGATGCTCACAGTGACCTTTTACATCTGGACATATGGTAAGATTTGTGCACGGACGACAACTTAAATTCCTCATACATAAATATGCCAGAGGGACGAACACGTTTTACATTGTATTAGATTATTGTTAAATTAGCTTAGATTTTATTTATTTGTTTATTTTGTATGCATAATGGGTAACAACCAATACGTGTCTTTAGCACAATTGCCCATATTTTCCCAAGGTATTTTCAGCATTTGTATTTTTATTTTGCAATAACATTGAATTCATAGAATTCTTGATAAAATATTGTTTCTGGTTATAGTTGACACTTTTATCCACTATAAAGATTCAGTTGTCTTTTAATCTTGATGTCTCAGCTCTAAATTGGAAGTTGGCTGCTGCTTTTCTTCAGCTACAATGGGTCTCGATTGCAGAACGTCACCTCTCGGATCCGTTAATTGTTACAAAGATAACGAAACATGTTCCTCGTCAAAATGAGATGCTGTAATAATAACATCTGACATCTGACTCTTCTTCTTCAGGGATCACGACGATGACGTGTCTGTAGCTGAAGCCTGCAAGAAGCTCAATGAAGTCAGTGGACTTAGAGGAATGGGCAGGTAGAGGAAACTTGTATTGTTTGATCCTGAATTGCGATCAATCTAAACTTATCTGAGGGCTGTAGGTCAGCTGGTTTACAAGTTTACTTTATCTAAGTTGGTAATTCATTGATTCATCCAAATCACTTTTTGGCAGTCAAATGATAAATCATTCAACCTCCCAATCAAAGGGTCATTTCCATGTTATTCAAGTGAAATGTTGCACCTCATAAATGAAGAGACCGAAAACCTGAAACTATCCTCTTGGTTGATTAAGACATCATTTGGTTTTTGGCCTTTCACCTTAAATAGACACTGACATATAGGAAAGCCCACTGACAATAAAGCTGTGCAGACAGAGACCAGAGGAGTTCAGGCAGGTCATAGAGAGATCAGTAAATGGCACGACTGTCTAATGAAAACCTGAGATTGCAAATAATAGCCGAGGGACAAAAGGTCCTAATGCTGTGGTGGAAAAGGTGCAATTATCATTTCAACAAAAAAACTAGATTAGAAATTGAAACTTATTTTGCTGTCGCACTAATTGTAAGCATTAGCTAAATGCCTGATTATAACTATACTAGGGGCTCAACCAGAGACAAGCAAGAGAAACGTTTCCATGCCTGTTGCTCTCTCTTCTCAGGTATTTCAAGCAGATTGCCAAGTCCATGCGTGCCGATGGATCTGCATCATCGGGTTCTGAGGAAAACGCTGATGACTTCCTCGGATGCATTAACATCCCTCTGAACGTGAGTGTTCAAAGCGGGAGAACTTCCAAACTAACTCTCACTAGTCAGAGGGGCCGAGCTACTTCGTGACTAATCCATCACATCCTCAATTAGACTGAAGGATTCAAACAAGGCAGTCCCTGGAAGTGTGCCGGTGCCAATGATTAAAGCTGCTGTCCCTCTTGCAGGAGATTCCTGTTGTGGGTTACGACACGTGGTTCAAGCTGGAGCCTCGGTCGAGTGCTTCTAAAGTTCAGGGAGAATGTCACCTGATGCTGAAACTCTTCACCAGCCAGGTTTTTGTAACGTCTTCTTAAGTGTAGATAATGAAAGTCTGCGACTTTTAATATTAATGTTTGTTTTTTTTCCATCCATCAGAGAGACACATCTTTGTCCAAGAAGGATTCTAATGTTTCTATTCACAAGAAACTGCTGAATCAGATTGTGGAGTATGAGCATGCTAATGTTAAGGTGAGTCTCCTCCAGATTTAATCAAACAGTCTAAAGCTAATTGTCATTTTTTTGCCATGACCTACTCTACAAAAAAACTATGAATCATTGAATCACTTTAATTAGTTATTTTTGTGTTAAAAGCACTTGAGTTTACAGACAGCCTTATCTAATCCATTGATTTGCCTTTCATCTGGGAAAAAAACAAAACAGCATGGCCTCCAGGGGGCGAACATTGGATTAGAAATTCTAAGGCTTTGTTTTAACTGCAAGGACATTTCCAGTGTAAAATCTAAATAGTAGAAGACAGGACATACTTTCTATAGACATATAGTGAATTTCATATTGTTATGTATCAGCTGATTCAACTCTAGATTAGTAAGAAAGTATAAATGATTTTGTTGTTCTAACTTACTGTAACTAGAAAGAAATAGTCAGTTGTTATTATGTAACCCTGCAGATAAACAGCAATGAAAACATACCCCACTTTTTGGAGGGAGTCATAATTTACATTTATGTTTATATTTTGTATTTCTTGATTACGTGCCACATTCTAAAATAAACCAACGTTCTTGATGTATGATTGACTGAATAGATGTGATGAGTGAAATGACTTGATCATTTTCCACATCCACATATGATTCCAGAAGGAGCCGTACAACTGGGACGGACAGGTTGGTCCTCCAGCCTGGACGGTGCTCACTCACCATGCTGTGCAGACTGATCTGTCTCCTCTCCAACAGGCCATTATGTGAGTGTTAATGGAGGAATCAAATTGATCAAATCAGATATGCAACCCTCGGCATTAAGCAAAAGGTAAATACTTTGTTTTGTATTTTCTTAACACAGTCGCTGGCAGTGCTACAGCAGCCACCACCGGACCCAGAGGGTGTGCTACTCCCTGCTGCTGCGCCTCCTGAGGACCATCGATGCAGAGTGGGACCCCCCCGCTGTGAGGGGAGACCTGGTATGTTTGTCCGCCATTGGCCTCACAGTATGAACACACCTTTCATCATGTGGAAACAGTCACCTCATTAGCTCAGCTCGTCACTGACATTCATCAAGGTTTTTGGTTTTTGGCCAAAAATGCGTGGCAGCCATTGTACTTGAAGCTATAACTGAGGGACTTCCTGTGTCCAGGAGAGGCAGCTGTCAGACAGCTTCAGGCTGTACACAGAGCACTGCCTGTGCCTCATGAAGAACATGCGGCAGGTTTTCCCCTGCACCAGTGCTGCTGCCATTACACGCTACGAGCTCATGCTGAGGTAAAGTCACACTGCCATCACATCACGCACCCGCCCCTGTTGCCATATTAGGAGACGCTCAACCTCTCATCCCAACAAACACTGAGAGAATACAGCCAGTTAGTCACACTGTGTGGTGGAAGCACTGTTGCTACTTACTCCAGCAGCATTGTTGAATCATTTCTCATATCAGAGGAGATGATAAGGATTTGTTCCTGGCCTAACGCTATACATATTTTGGTCATGAGTAGGGTTGCAAAATTCCGGGAATATTCAAAGTTGGAAACTTTCCATGGGAATTAACGGGAATTAACGGGTGTATACGGGAATTAACGGGAATAAACGGGAATAAACTGGAAATGTTGTGGGTGATTTATACTAACTGTATTTACCTTGTCATATACAGACATAAATATAAACATTTTGTTTTGTCATAGGCTGATTTGAGCCCTGAGGAAACTTTGGGCACTTGACTATATGCTTCTGCATCGTTGTGTCATTCTTAACATAGGTCTTTGCACAGTATTTGCAAATGTACACAGCCTTTCCTTCTACATTGGATGGGGTGAAATGTCTCCACACATGAGATAGTGCACGTGGCATTGTTCTGTAGAATAAGATGAGAAAAAAGTTTGTAAAAAAACACTAACGCAATGCCAGAGATATAAATAGTTAGCCAAACAATTGGAATCGTCTGTAAACATATTTTACAATTGATGGATAAATGAATGGAAATAGGCTAGATGAACAATCCTCAATCAGCATGCTAATATGTTTTCCCCAGTAATATCATCGGAACTTACCTGACTAGTCCTTCACTCTACAGCAGGCCTCAGTAGCCCTGCTGTAGAGTGAAGGATGCTGGGAGTTATCTGTGCATGTGATGGAAGAATGCACAGTGGAGGGTTGAAACTCAACGTGCAGCGTGTGCTGCATTCCATACATCTTTAAAATAGAGTTTTGAATGAGGTTTTTATTGCTCAGCGTTTAATTTGGGTATTTTTCTTTTTTTTCAAAATTCCCAAAATTCCCGAGCTAAACTTCCCATGGAAAGTTTCCGGAAAGTTTCCAGAAATTTACCGGAAACTTTCCGCCCCTTTGCAACCCTAGTCATGAGCAACATTGTCCATATTTTTCCTTAATTCTCTAAATCATATAATGCTTCCTTTCACCAATAAAATGTACATGTGAGACTTTTAGAACAGGGAAAATCACCAAAATCATATGCATTCATCCCCTGGGGAACATGAATGTCCACAGTGAATTTCATGGAAATCCATACGATCATTTTCAAGACACATTGTCATCTACAATGTGAGGAGCAAGGGAAAATGTATAAACAATCCATGGGAGACCATGGATAGTCTGTGCAAAACAAGCGATCCTACTCTGGATCAACTGAAATCCCAATCTTTCGTCCTCACCTTCTAGTTTCCATCAAACTAAAAAAATGGTCGTTTGAGTAGAAAATTAACCAAATTAATGATGCATTGATGATATACAAATGCCAGCCAGTAACATCAGCTAATTACTGAAGACACATGCTGCTGCAGAAATCCAGGTCTGCCCAGTGATCGATACCTCAGAGAAGATCGTCTCGACCTGTCAGAAACACACCTACATTCTTCTTGCATGCCTCACTTTGTGGGGACCTTAGCCCTAATAGGAGTTGTGGGGTCGCCATGAAACAGTCTGAGCCCACAAATATATTGTAGCTCACAGCATTAAGATATAGTTTATATAGTAAATACAATAATTAAAGTTGAAATACCTTTGCAATATTGTGTCCTTATTCAATTCTAAAAAATAATATGTTGGTGTATGACGTGAAAGCAGATCAACATGACCGTGGTTATTGGCTTGTAATGCTCCTTCCTGTCTGTGTATGCCAGGGGGATTGGCTACATGCAAAACATGCGGGCGTTTAAAACCGTATGTCCTCTTCGAAATGAACTGCACCTGGACATCACTACCGCTGTAAAGGTAACAATGGAATAATTTCCAATTATATTGGTCCTTATTGCATTTATGAAAATAAGGGGGACACGATGCGTATCTCTACCAAGTGCACAAATGTACTTTATTGCTGTTGTGTTTGTAATAAAGCAGGAAAACTTGATGCTTGTTATGCTGCTGTAAAATGTATTCAACAAATTCATAGGCTTTGATTATACAAACATACTTAATTAATCCTTCTAATCTTCTTAATTTGTGTAATTATTCAATAGAAAGGAGCGGCTGAGTGGTACGAGAGCTTAATTGCCCGTTATAAACCAGAGGATGGGGTAAGTTTAAACTGATTCATTTTTAAAGGGATAGTTCACCGAAAAATGAAAATTCACTCATCTCGTCACGTATATTTTTTTATTTGTAGTGACGTGCCTTTGAACTGAATTAATATACAGGATGCTGATTGTATATTTGTTTTAATGTAGACCCTGGATGAGCAGCTGAAGAAGCTGGTTCAGGTGGTGGATGCTGTGGTTGCAGACGTCCAGAGGGCCCAGAAGATCTACAACAAACTCTTCTACAGGTAAATAACTATACTGTAAATTCAATCAAACTTGTTCTGCTCCCTGCCATAGAAACATTGATTTGCATAGTTGGACTGTTGCCATTTTAACTTTAGTTTTTATTCTCATAGTGCTGTGAAAGTAGATTTCTTCAGCATATCATACAGACAGCTGGAGAAACAGGTATGTGAAAAGACACAAATATATTCCTGCACACTGGATTTTTGTTACTTTGACACATCAGAGTCGAACACAGTCAAATTCTTTCGACCTTCAGGTAGCGGATGACGTAAATGTAGCAATGGAGCGAGTGTGTGGGACCCTGGAGCAGGAGAGCTCCAAGCTGACTCAAACAATGGGAGAGACCATCTTTGAGCTCTTCATGTCCTTGAAAGTCCTCAAAGGCTTCCGGGAGTTCCTTCCACTCAAGTGAGTTATCACTTTCAACTAATGGGTGTTCACATGGCAGCTTAAAAGGCTCTGTCTCTTGGTCATTTATTTGAAATGTCAGCAGGAAGATGAAAACTCAGCCTTGGATTTTTCACAACAAATAAAAAAGATATGTGTTCTTCTCTGACAGGGACGCTAAAATGTTGGCCTTGACAGGCTTCCACAACTGGTTCAAGTCCTCGATTCATAAGTGGCTGCAGATCGTTCACGAAAGATCTTGCGACAGGATCCGTAAAGCAGTGGACACAGACCAAGTAAGAGACACCGGCACTGGAAATTAAGCAAATGAAAATTAGAAAGGTCTCATAACTCACAATGTTAAAGAAAAAGAAAAAAATTCCTCGATCTGCCCCCTGATCCATACTAAAATGTTATGGGTTCTTCCCTGACCCATACTGCATCATTCCACCTAGTTTGGTGGTGAAAAACAACCTCCTTGGTGGATGTAATAATTTAGATTTCATAACTATTAATGAATTCTACAAGCATATAAAGTAAAAGCTATTTTTAATTAGATAAAACTGTTGATGAAGATGTGCTTAAACCTGCTAAAACTACAATATATGAATACATGTTAGGAATGTTAATACACTAGTCATGGATACTTCATCAGAGGAGCTGACAAATTAATAATATAAACTTAAAAAATGTCTTTATAGCGGCTTTAAATTACAAAATGATGCGCTTATAATTGTTTTTGTTAACCTTACACATGCTAAATGGGTCAGTGAAGTACCGAAGAATTTAAAAAAAGCAAATGTTTCACATAGTTTTCGAAAACAATGTTGCCCATTTCATTCATGCACATGTTCCATGTGTTTTGCAGCTGGAACCCGTGGAGGAGGCCCAACACAGCTCCTCCGCCGTGGAAGTGGCGACGTGCTTCAGCCAGGTGCGGGAGATCTGGCTCCAGCTGGCCTGGCCAGACTCTGCAGGCGCCTTCATCTTTGTCACTCGTTTGACAGACGTGAGTGTCACTTCCAGTGTCGACACACACCTGACTCACATCCTGCATACACACAAACACCACTCAGAAAAGACACAACATGTATAGTCAGGATTAATGAAAAGATTTTAACAGAATTATTAAGATTTTAACAGAATTAAAATACAAGAAAAAGAAAAGTAGGAGATAGTAACAGGACTGGATAGTAACAGGGAGAGGCGGTGGACTAGTGGCAGAAACTTGGACTCTGGGCAGAAAAGGTCTCTGGTTCGTCTCTGGTTCGACTCCACGGAGAAACAACAAAAAGACGAACCTGGATTGATCTGTCCAAAAATCCAAGAGGATTCTCCCTACCCTGTCTAGTGCCCCTGAGCAAGGCACCTTACTCCCCCAACATCTGCTCCCCGGGCGCCGTACATGGCTGCTCACTGCTCTGTGTGTCCTGCACCAGATGGGTTAAAAGCAGAGGTTACATTTCCCTCCTTGCATGAGTGTGCTTGTGCATGTCTGTGCATGTGTTGTGTGGGACAAATAAATGCATCTTAATATCTTAATTCTGTCCGCCACAGAACTTCTGCAGTGAGGCCGTGTGTTACTCGGAGATGATCACACGCAAGATTGAGAGGAACCAGCTGGGCCGAGACAACAAGAGCTTCACAGTGCAGGTGAGGGTTGTAGACGCCACTGGGGGAGGGAGCACCATGAGGTGGGAAGTAAATGTCAGCGAGAGTTCTCCCTGGCAACGCAAAGGGCTAAACAGGGGAACAGATATGTTTACAATCCTTCACATCAGCACCCCATCCCTCCACTTCTCTGTAGCCCTGCTTCTTTTCCTTTTTTTGTTTCTCCACCTTTACCCTCTGTCTCTCCTCTTCGGCTCCTCCTCGCTTTCCACTAGCTCTGCATCGCCCTGAACAACATGGAGCATGTGCGCGTGTTCCTGGGTCGCCTGCCCCAGGACCTGGACTGGCAAGGTGTGGAGCGGGCCATGGAGGAGTCCTGTGGGGCGGAGGGGAAGGAGCAGGTGTACAAGGCCCTCAACGGGCAGCTATCGAACATGGACCTGGACCTGCAGAGAGAGGCCAAGCGTCTCATCACGCTGCTCACTGACAAGGTAAACACTCACTCTATGGCCACACTTGAACATGTGAGACCTGCAGCAATTTGTCACAATAAAGACATTGTAACTATACTGCTCGATTTCTATGCCTTATACCTTGATGATGTGAAGTCTCCACAAGCAGTGACTTCAAGAGATGTATAAAAGGTAGGGATGGGTGAAAAAATCGATTCAGTTACGAATCGCGATTCTTGTGTTTGACGATTTTAAATCACCATGCTGCCTCCAAAATCGATTTTTAAAAATAAAAAAATATATATTTTTAAATTTTTTTTAAATTTTTTTAAACTTATTTATTGGTTTATACGGGGGGGATATATGGAGGGAGCAAGTTGACCAGCTCTTGTTTTTGCACAAGAATCTAAACATACCCAAGCACTAGCTTTGCATCGCCTACATGCAAACAACAATAGCCTACTGTTTGTTTATATAAAAGTTTATATTCTAAGTAAACTTTTATTCATTCTATTCAATTTACCTTTTATTTATTGTTTAAAAGAAGCCTAGGTGGCATACATTTCTTAATCTGTCAGTTTGTGTGCAGTTGACTGGGGACTATACAATAATAGGGAACATTTTTATTTATTTTCTCTATTGGCTGCCCAGCAGTCATTAAGTTAATGTTAATATTTGAAATAAAACTTGTAAAGCTCTAAGTGAATTTGACTGTGTTGTATTTGAAGGTATGATTCAACATTTTTCCATGGTCTAGTATTTAAAAAAAAAAATAACCAAAAGAAATCGCAGGAAATCGTAATATCGAATCGCAATACTTACAGAATCGCAATACATATCGTATCGCCACCTAAGTATCGTGATAGTATCGTATGGGGAGGTCCCTGCCGATTCCCGTCCCTAATAAAAGGTGTTATAAATTAGAGTAAAAATATATTTACAGTACATCTTTTTGATACATGGGTGTTTTATATATTTGATCCTACTATAAATGTAAAAACAGAAGTATCTCACACTGCATTAAAACAAATACAAGTGCAAATTGACAATAATGGGTTTCAGTTAAATTAGTCCTTTTTATGATCCATGGCTGCATGTTGGGAAACCATATGTGCACGCTGGTGTATACACATTCCCCTGCTGCACATGTGTGAGAGATTATTTCTGTGCAGATGCTCCCGGAGCTGCGTAGATACATCCAGCACATCAGCCTGTCTCCCGACTCCATCAACAACGACGACGTAAGGCCTCTGGCAGTGTTTATTTTTTCTGCAGCCTTCCTTCTTGTCACAGCGATCTTTCCTGCAGAACATGTAATCTGTGTTGATGTGACGTTCTCCCAGGCTGTGTCACCTCTCATGAAGTACTTACAAGACACGATGAGCATCCTCACTGAAAACCTGGTGAAGGAGAACCTGACGAGGTAGTTCTTCTTTTCTCCTCCCTGTCAAAATATCTTCATTTATTTTTGTACACATCATATAACCCTAACTCTATCTGTCCTTGGTTATAGTTGGGACACATGCTGTCTTATTGCTCATGTCTATCTGTTGAAGCAAATGACAAAAGTTTGAAGAAGCATCCAGCACCATATCATTAAATCATAACTGAAACAACAGAAAACGCAGCAGTTGTTGCACATTACGTATTGCAATCAAAGTGTTAAAACTAGTGTGTGGAGTTTCACTTTCTCTGACTTCGGCCAACTTTGTCCTTAAAGATGTCAATGATTTGACCTTACACACACACACACACACACACACACACACAGACATTTATATACTGAGCCAGTTAATCTGAGGCCCACAGGCGGTCTATTGCAAAGACTGGGGGCATTGATGGGAAAGGCCTGAGATGCTGAGGTGTGAGGCCACAAAAAGAATTAAGAATAGTAAGATCTTTAAATCACTTCATCTCCTTGACAAATATATCCTTACACTACATAATGCCTCTCATTAGCTGTGTCTCACTTCAGGCCCACAGAGGAGGAGGTCTTCATGGGCGTCCGACCACAAAGGCTGAACCGAAATCTTTCTGTGATCAGGGTCACCAACTACCACCCTTATTGCTGTTGCCTAGCAACAGTGCTGAAGTTGGACACAAAGAGAAAGCTTAAATGCCCTTATTTTTTTTAACCTGCACCGTTAACTGTTCAGTTCAGATGAAGTGAGATACTATAGTCTTAGACGTGCCACTTCCCCTCTGTCACCGAAACACAATGAATCCTGGTGTACGTTGGGCCGGGAAGGATCCACCTGTCGGATCCTTTGTTTCTCTGGAATGGAAGGACGCATTAGTCAGCCGCATTTAAAGGACACTTCGAAGTGGGACAGCCTATTTGTGCCACTGAGAGGCATGTTCTCTCAAATGCAGCCTTCGAAAGATCAAGAACCTGAACCGAGACACAACCATGGTCTCCTCTTCTCTACATACGATGTTTTTGTACATTTAAAAGTATTGGTTAAAAGCTGTGACAGCTCAACAAATGAGATGCTGCAATTGTGTAGGCATGTGTGAGCTTTGCAACATTGATAACACCCTTTGAACATGTTTTGTGCTACAAGTTATTATTATTAAGCTATTATCGAGGCTGAGTGAGGGGGTGCAGGGTTGTAATTGGATGCGCTGGTAAACACAAACTTGTGGGTGTCTCCTCATTGTTGCTGCCGCCTCGCAGAGCTCTCCAAAGCATGTGGGAGCTGCTCCTGCAAATGATCCTGGACGCGGTGACAGAAAACAGAGGCGTGCAGGTGGAGTTTTACAACCGCTTCCAGTACACAGTGGAGGTCAGTGCTCAGTGAAATACTTTTTTTCTTCTTGAATTACCCTATTTTCAGCTTCTCTCCCACTGCGCACCAGCTAAGAAGAGTAGACATGTGTCACCCCTGTAATGATTATCATCACCACTGTTATCATCATCATCCTTTAATTAGCTCAGTATGTCGTGCATCGTTAGCATAAATTAGATGTTTGAAAAGTCACCAGGTAGTAGTTCCGTGTTCCCACATGAATGACAATAGAGAAGCTGCGGTGCATTTGGATGTGATTTGCATCAGTAGCCAGCGTCAGAGGAGTGGGCTGCGTTTGGAGTTTGGTATTTTCCTGCTGTCAGAGGCCCCATGCTGTTTGTGTTAACAACACGTCTATCCTGAGATGAAAGAAATTAAAGGCTCGAATGTGCTGCTACAAGCTTGCAATTTACTTTTTTTCTGCATTTTGTTTAGGCCGCGTTGCAATTCTTCAATTCTAAGGGACAGGGTCTCTCCCTGGAAGACATGAAGAGCGGAGACTACAAGGTAGGACTTCTCGTAGCGTATCAGCCCAGGTCTGGTTTATGGGCCTCCACCTCCCATGTCATTTATCTCTTTCCCTTTCTGACCATCCTCATGTCACCTCAGGTCCTGGACGAGGAGCTCAGGCTGAATAAATGTTCCTCCTTCGAGCTGATTGAACAGTACTATCTGGAGAAGATTTCCCACCAAGTGCGTTTGAGCATACCTGGTGACAGTCTCATTTTAGCCCCAGAGTGGACAGAGAAGTATCGATTGGACAGCACAACACTTTGTCTTCTGTTGTCTTACCTCTGAGTGTACAATTCCCTTCTACCAGGCTCTTTAAAGAGCACAATAAAGACATTGTAACTATACTGCTCGACTTCTATGCCTTATACCTTGATGGTGTGAAGTCTCCACAAGCATTGACTTCAAGAGATGTATAAAAGGTGTTATAAATTAGAGTAATATATAGAGTAAAATATATTTACAGTACATCTTTTGATACATGGGTGTTTTATATATTTGATCCAACTATAAATATGAAAACAGAAGTATCTCACACTGCATTAAAAAAAATACAAATGCAAATTGACAATAATGGGTTTCAGTTAAATTAGTCCTTTTTATGATCCATGGCTGCATGTTGGGAAACCATATGTTAAGTGATTTAACATCGTAGTATCTACAGGGTCTTAAGAATCCTCAGATGTGTTAAATACGTTAAGATATTACATACTAAATATGTTGATATAGGTCTTTATTATGTTCGTGTTCACTTACGGGCTTCTTCTCAAAGCTTTAAATTTGTTTTGTTTAATAATATTGTATTATAACATGAACTCAATGTTTTGCAGAAAACACTCAAACACACCCGTTTCGGTCGAATCAGTGTCAAGTGCTACTACGATGCTCCGGAGCAGAGACTGACGGTGGAGATTCTGCATGCTGCGGATATCATAGCACTGGACGCTAACGGTAAAACAAAACAAAACTTCTGACTCAAATACAGGTTCATGTTTTGAAGTTGGGTTTTCACTCTCCGTTCTTCTCGTCACCAGGTCTGAGCGACCCGTTCGTCATAGTGGAGCTCTGTCCCCACCACCTCTTCCCTATGGCCAAGAGTCAACGCACGCAAGTGAAGCTCAAGACCCTGCACCCAGTGTTTGATGAACTCTTTTACTTGTGAGTAATGCTTATCTATTAAATTACTTCCGCCAAGGAGGTTATGTTTTTGTCAGTGATTATAATTTCAGACCAGACGGATTACCATAAAACTCGGTGGAAGGGTGCGATATGGGTCATGGAAGAATCTTTAAACATTTTGATGAGGACTCGGATCCGGGGCTGATACAGGAATATATTTATTTTTATTCTTTTTGTTGATTTTTTTAAAGAATGATTCATTTTGATGGCAAAAGTCCGGTATGTTTAGAGGATGTATAGCAGTGATGAACTTTGGGCCAGATCCAAATAAAAACAGTGGATTTGAATGTTTTTTTTCAAGGGGAATGCCAGAGGTTTGTTTCACATCTATGAACCTGAGTGATTTGGTTCCTGTCTCTTCCAGCCACGTCAGTCCTGAGCAGTACAGACACAGGTTTGCATGTTTGACCTTCACCGTGATGGACTACGACTGGCTCTCCACCAACGACTTCGCCGGCGAAGCCATGGCTCCTCTCAGCGACTTCTGCTGGCCAGGGAGACCGAACGCCTCACCTGCCGGCAAGAGTGTCCAGCCGGCCATTTTGCACCTGTCTCGCAGTAAACCCAGTGGTACATACAGCTCCAGGCCATATCAGAATGTTTTCTTTCTTTCTTTTACACAAACATAATATTGTCTTCTTTGGAGACCAGAGGGTATAGGTCAGGGTTTCCAATTACTTCTCCAATACAACCATGAAAAGCCATTTAATCTAGTGGTATTTGTGTCAGGTGTAAGAACTACTCTCATATGTTTGCTCTCCCCTCCAGAGAAGCCAATCATGAGGATGCTGGAAGCTCGCATCGGAGACAGGGAGGCTCAGGAGTTTGTCCGCAGGCTGAAGGAGATTGAGAAGTCAATGGAGGAGGAGTAGAAGCCGTCAGCGCCGCCTGCATCGGTGTCTTCTGACCTCGTCTTGCAACCTGTGCTTTTGTACTGGTACGATGTTTACAATATTTGATTTTTATTCTCCAATACTATGTTTGTTCAGTAATTATACCAAAATGAGAAGAGAAAAAATGGAAAACAAGGATGTTTTCTTACTGGGAAAATGAACATCCTGTCACTGTGCAACCCTATGCTGTCTCATTTCAGCTATATTTTAGAATTGAATGGATAGTTGATCCTAAATGTTACTAGTCTATATTTTTTGTAATGAAGTAATGTTATCTTTGTTGTATAATCTTTGATATGATAGATTTAACATTTCAGAACTATTTTGTGGAAGTAGCTTACATATCCAATAGTATCCAGTCAGAGTTTAAATCTATACCTCATCAGTTGCAGAGGAGTTTAACAGGTGTCGAGACTTTTCACAATTCTTCACAAACACTGTGGGGATAAAATGCATTAAAAGCTTATTTAAGGATGTGAAATAAATCCTGTGGTACCTATTGTAGGTGAAGGGAATCATTGATGAACAACAAGTAGCTTTGGGGGGTTTCACTTTATTCTGAGGGTTGTGTTTCTGGGCCGGGGGGCTGCGTGGCACACACACACGCCACAGATCGGGTTCATACCGCTTTTCAAAAAGCTTATGATGGGTCAGTTAAGAGGCCAAATACAGTGCTACAGTAGTGGTGGGAAGATTGTTTCTTCTGACACCAGTGAGTCAACAATGTTTATGATGCTAATTGCAGCGAGTGAGCTTATGTAGCGTTCAGAGAGTTCTGGAAACGGCCATCAAGTTTGTGTGTCAGTGTGGGAATAATTACAAGACTCTCATCGCCCGACTCTCTCCAGTCCTCTGAAGCTGTGTGTCGCAGACTGAAAGGTTACGACTTTCACGTTACTGCAGAAAAACACACACTCGAACTTTCACCTTTGGATGAACATTGAGAAACAAAACTACTCAAAGAAATCAGAGATTTATCATAATAACAGAGATTTGATTCTCATAGTAGGGGTGACCTATCAAGCTATGTTATCGGTGCTAGTCTCAAGGGCTTGTTTCCTAGGGAGAATTAATTAAACCAGGAGAAGGCTTTAATCTAGAATAGTTCATTGTGTTTTTAAAAACAGGACTTTTGAAGTATCTGGAATTGTAACTAAACAAAATCGTGGACAAACAAGGCTAAAAACTGTTTCTTCCTTGGTTGTATAGTGTGAACTCACGATGACAAGACAGCAAGTCGTGTTTTGAGAACTTCACAGTGATTTGTTGAAGAAGAAAGTCTTGAAGCCCCAACTTGGCATTAGTAGACAATTAAATGCAGGAAAATTCGAAGCTACTGTATATCTATAGCCATCAGTCTGTTTTAAAATGTCACCAAAGTATTAACTTTAGGTTTAAGTCCTGTCTAGGAAACTGGCCCTTACTGTTGAAAATGTAGCTTAAAGTTTACAATTAGTAAACACGCCACCTGCTAGCATTCACAAAAAAATGAATAATGCACATTCTGGCCTTTGGGGGAGCTATTAATGAAAGAAGCTAGTTTTATTATGGAGAGACACCTTACGGACAAAACAACAGGATCCCAAAAGTAGTAATATGTAGAGTAGAGAAGAAACACTGTAGCAAGTAGTGAGAACTTAGCACCAAATCTTAACACCGACAGCATTTTGATAGCGATGTATCTTTACAGTAGCTGCTTGTGTCGTGCTTTGTCGTTTCCCTGTGGAGCTGCGAGTTAAAAGCACGCAAAAAAAACAAAACAAACATATCTATGCCTGGAGAGTGTGCTGCGTTACAGGGATCGTTCAGGTGTTCAAGAAATATGTCTTTAGCAAACAGAAGCGAGGAATCCTTTAAGACCATCATTCCCCTGTATGTTTAATACCGTTTTTTAAGATGTTCTAGACAGAATATGTTAGTATTCCTGAGCAATCCCTCTCAATCTCATCCATGTCAACAGTACATCATATGACTTAAATATTATAAATCTATTATATTTCATGTTCATTACAGGTCAAATGTTTACAGAAAATGAATGTAAACTATGATATGATCTTATGAAGCTGAAATGATATATTAAAATATCAATTTTAAATCACAATACAGACGTAAATCTTTATCAATGTGCAGGGGTTGATATATAACATGAAAATTATTTTGCTTTATGTAAGGAAACACACTGTCTCTCATACACACACAGCATACACGTACAGCTGTCTGTGTTTATTCAAAGTATTAAAGATGTCTGTATGTTGTCCATAGACATTCACTCTGGTCAGTATTGGTTGAGTAGATTAATTTATTTTACTGATTTTCAAATTTAACAAAGATATTTTAGTCTGAAAATGTTCAGTGTAGTATTATCATAGTTTTCATGTCCTAAAAAAACTGCATTTCATAAACTGGTCACAATGGAGAAAAACAAAAGAGGTCAAAGGCCTCATTGACATCAGACTGTGAACAGAATATCAGTGCTGACATGGACATGTTTAGTTTGAGATATATAATATAGAAATATTGTTCAAGCGTATATGGTTTGTGGTCTGCCAGCCCGACTTGAAGGCAGCAGGTTGGTGAAAAGTTATCTTCAGAGGCGAAACACCTTCGATATGTTATCGTAACAGTGAATTATTTGTCCTTGAATTGTAAATGCCTGTGTTGCTGTTTATTGGGTTATACCTTTGAGAGATGTCCATGATCTTGAATAAAGATTGTATGTAAATTTGAACTCGTTAGACTCCTTTTATTGACATGAGCAAACATCAGTACCAGAGGAATGATGAAATCTGCAGCTGGGGCTCAGACTCAGCATGGGTGTGTGCGCTGTAAAGAAATGCCTCAGGTTGACACCGACTTGTTTGTCTTCACTTTATCTTCCCCGCCATGCCCTCATCCTTCCGATCAATCTCTGTCTCTCCCTCTGTCCTCGACCTTTAATACCGTATGTTACCTATCCCTGGCAGTCGCTACCTGACAATCAAACACGCTCGGTAAACACTGCTGCAACCCCGGAGAAAAAACCCTGCACACAAACAGTGTGAAACAGGTCTGTTCGTTCTGTCCGATGTTAGATCAGAGGACTCATCTTGACACTTTCTCCTGAGATTGAAGATTAGAGGAGGATTTCTCTTGCCTGGGTGGGGCTGGGGGGCATGGTTATTTTTGAAAGGGTCTAAAACTCGACTGAAAGCAAGTCAATACATTTCAAATTACAAGCCCCCTTGTGACTGAAGGCCACCGAGTTTTGCGCTGGCTCAGGTGCAAAGAGGAACATGTCATCTAATGCAGACATGCCCTCTAGTCAGCTCCTGCACACGCTACATTCATCGGTGCACCTGACAGCTCACTAGCCTGTAATGTCTCTGTGCAGCTGAGAGTTTATAACACTCAGTGGTTCACCCTCTATCCTGCGTCCTGAAATATGAAGCTGCATTCAGTGGCATACAAATTTGAGAATTGTATTTGAACTTCCATTTCTAACCACTAGAGGTCCTCGTAACTTTATACATCCTTTTTTTTTAACTGGTTTGTAGCCTGTGCATGTAGTTCCCAAACTGTCACTTACTTATGGCAGCACAGAGCTGGAAATCAAGACTCAGTACCCAGATGTCCTCTTAAGACTCATGGTCTTCCTCTTTCATCAAAAGTGTGATTTTTAAAATTGTACAGGTTCTGCAGTCGTCACATGGTCAGAGCACATCATGAGGTTGAGACCTAATTATATTATATACCCAACAGTTCTTTAAACAGGAAGAAGAAGAAGAAGACGAAGAAGAAGAAGAAGAAGAAGAAGAAGAAGAAGAAGAAGAAGAAGAAGAAGAAGAAGAAGAAGAAGAAGAAGAAGAAGAAGAAAAAGAAGAAGCACTTTCATTCTAGTTGTTATAAATGTCTATAACAGTGATGTGACAATGCTACTAATGTTCAAGTAGAAAGTATTAGTAACAAAATTAAGCATATGAGCCGTAGACAAAAAATAATTTCCCATGTTAATGTGTTTCCAAATATACAAAATATCATATGGAAATATCTACTTTAATAAGAAATAGAAAGTCCTTCACAAGGCAGCAATTCAAACATAAGTCATAAAATCATCCGATTTAATAGAGAAGAATTTGATTGAAAACTAAAATTCATGTTTTAAATATATCATTGATTATTGTATAAGTGATGTGTCAATGTGTTATCGATGCAGTGGAGGTGATATTTAGGATTTCAATAGGTTGATTACTCTCCAACAATCAATTCATATAAGTTAGAAATTATATAATGTATGACTTGTATCATTTATATTCATTCAAAAGTAACAAAAGACATAATGCCCCAAAAAATACACTATACCTAAAATTTGAGTACATGAGTAAAATTAAAAATGTCTGGTGTATTATTGAAAGAGGCTCCTGTGAGGTTTCCTTATCAGGTATTCTTTCAAGTCTCCGCAGCAGGGGCGAGTGGGGGGGGCCTTCAGCCGGTGTTGATCCCCCGGAATGTTGGCAGCGGCCCTGGACGGCTGCTGCTCCTCTGGCTCTGGCAGATGCATTAAACAGCGCTGTGATCCCGCCGTGTCTTATCTCCCCTCAAACAACCCTAATCCTCCACACAGAAATGTTTCCCTGCAGAGGCCGTCCCCTCCCTCCTTCTTTTTCACCCCCCCTCTGGCTCAGATTTTAGATTACACACCTGCAGATTCCCTGACGTGGCACCGTGAGGCTTTCCAGCGAGGACCTGACGCCACATGACACTTCACCTGATTGGTCTTCCAAGAGAAGGATCATTAATTCAGCCCAACCACATCAATTCATCAAGCACATGCATGTATGTACAGGCTCTGCTGTTGAGTTATTTACATGTCTTCAGAGAACTTAAGGGGATGGAAAGAATGAGCATTTCTGCAGCACTCCGCAGAGACGTCCTCCCGTACGACTCAAAGTGAAATATGATTCAATCAAGACTTAGTCTGCTTCTGTCGAGGGCTGCATGTGTCCTCTGGGCTGAGAGGAAGGTTCCTCACACGATAAGTAGATAAACACCTGTTGTCTGCAGGTGCATCCTTCGCTGTGGCGTTCGCATAATTAGGTGCCTCTGAAGTTGGGCCTCTCCCCTCCGTCAGATATGATGGGGCCGAAGTGAGGAGAGGCCGACACAGCAAGTCCTTTGTGATCTCAGGGGCCTGTGTTGGAGTGAGCAGAGATAATACCGGACAGCTTGCCCCTGAGGAATGCAAATGGGCTTCGGCCGAAGCCAGCGACTCCACTGAGCCCCTGAACAGAACCTATTAGAGAATCCCTTCAGCTTCACACGGTGCCGCGTCAACTGATCTCAGCGCAGCTAAGCAAGCGACGAAGTGAGCGGTCCGATCCCGGGGTCCGCTGTCAGGACCCACAGACTTCCACGCATGATCTGATCAGTCCACGAAGGAGAAGGTCTGTCACACTGTATAATCAGTACGTGCTCCAGGGCTTTGTCGCAGACGTTTTGAACTCCCGCAGACCTCGCACAGAGTTTACCCACAATTCTTAGTATGGTAAGACAATTAAAAAGAATGACAGGGGAAACCCAGACCTCTGTTAAAAAGATTTGGCAAGAGCTAAGACGTACGTGTGCTGAGCTCCGTAGCAATCATTGCATGAACGCCTTCCAATAATAACAATTTCCAAATGTTTTTCATATGAGTCAAGCCAACAACAGCACCATATATCTTGTTTAAATAACAAAAACAATGTCTCTAAAATGATCCTGAAAAAGCCCTTTTCTCTGGTCCCCACTCAGGTTTGTCCTGTGCCTCAGTCAGTTCAGTGTTTTTGAGCTCCTGTACTCGCATGCATTCCATTGCACTTGAAGGTGGTGCAAGTTCAAGAGAGGGTTCAGAGTTTAGAGCAAAGAGTGATGAAAGTGAAAAACAGTGACTGCTTGACAAAGCCAATCCACCTTTTCTCCATCATTGTAAGGTTCCCCTTGATTCAAAACGTTTATTAGCAGTTTAAGCAGAAGATACTGTTCTCACGCTCGCTTCTGTCAGGCTCGCTGTGAAACCAGGCTTTTAAATAAACTAAATAGACTAAAATCAGAGATGACGAAACAGTATGGGTGATTTAAAAAGTTGTGAGAACAGCTCAACGTCCCTTCAGTTAGCTACAGCGACATTTTTAATCGCCTTGCATTTTCTGGAGGAGATTATATTGCGAGGAGTAGCAAAATGACAAAAGCACTGAAGCATACATTTGCTTGGATCGTGATAAAATAGGTAAAATACTACAAATACTGCAACATTTTATTTTAGTGTCGGCAGCAGAGCCCTGCAATAGCGTCAGTCAAGCTAAAAATTGCTGCGTGGGTAATACTGAGGGAAAGTGCAGTCATAGAGACAGCCAGCTGCTGTGTTTGTGGGGTTAAGGAAGTTGTGTAGACATGCTGTTCTGTGGAAGGTATTCATGAACCCTAAAAAATGATGTTCTATAGTTTATTGTATTTATATATTCAATTTAAGTACTTTAGTTTGGTTTTGTCAATAATCACTGTGAGGTAAGGCAACCAGAGTACGCTGCAGCGGAGGCAGTCATCCATCATGAAACTCCCCATATAGAAATGAAACGTGTGGATATGAAGGTTTTTTGCCATTTCTAGCAATAAAATGAAGCTCCTTAAATGCTGTAGATGTGATCCTGATGTAGATCAAGATCTGATGTAGATCCTGGCACCAGGAGAACTCATGGTGGAAGCTGTGTAAACTAATGTTTTTATATAAACAGTGGCTTGAATGACTGCTTGTGTTTACACTGTACATATATCAGGTTTTGTAGGGTTGCTTGTTGGAGCACTATCCGCAGGGAAGTGTCTTGTTTCTAGTAAACAACATATCCTATAAAATGGCTCTTTCACACTGCAATCATTTCTTTGTAAGGGAGAGTTTCTTGAAGTCACCCTTCACTCTCTCTTCCGGTTTACGCTGTTGTTAAAATGTCTGCAGGGTGTCGACACAGTAACTGACTGTTATAACTATACGTAGAGCTGTACAGGACAGTGATGCACAGATTATGCTTATTATGCGATAATACAGATTATTAAGCTGAACATGCCAAAAGGCCAAAGCAAATAAAGAACAAGAAGTTCTTCGTGGATTTATTTTCAGGGTTGGATTATGCAGGTGGACTCAGGAGCAGAGTTTTAAACAAAAAATGTCCTTTTAATGGAAAACAATAAACAGAGAAAATCTCAAAAAGTCAAAAGTGAAAAAACAAAGAGCACACAGGGGAAAAGACAGGAAGCTTACGAGAGGAGAAGAAGCAGAGGAGGGGAGCACAGGAGACAAGGCATTTACGACAGGCGTTACAACAACGAACCGACAAGGACAAAGGGAAGCACAGAGACTTATATACACACAGGGAGGGCAGGGGCAATTGAACACAGGTGGAACACTTCAGGACTGGTGCAGATGATCACAAAGACAGGAAGTGAAGAAAGAAAACACACTAGGAGCAGAAACTACAAAATAAAACAGGAGACAGAACAAAGAAGGGAGTGGGAAAACACGAGATTCAGAAATAACTCGTAAACGTACATTAACACAGAGATAACCATGCAACACGAGGTAATAATGAAACCTTCATGATAACCCCAGAGGTTATCACATGAACAGCATATGACTTCCTTGCGATGTTTCATGTCCAACACCAGCCCAGAGGAGACTCTTTGATTCCCTCTTGAAGCGACTGATCATTTCGACAACCGGCCGTCCTTGTTTGTGAACTCGCTCTCTCTGGTCCTACAAAAACAGAGCAGGCAAATAAGAGACAAGATGCACAAGGTGGAGGCCAGCCAACACCATGGTTTGTTGTCGGAGGAGGAAGTTCGTTTTGGGACTTTAGATGAAAGCAGAACTGTTTTTTCTTTGCTCCCAGAGGGCTCAATGAAGAAGTCATTATTGTGGCGGGGCATGTCCACATGAATCCTGCTGTTTATCCTCCCGGTCGGGCACAGCACACCAACTGTGGTTCCCTCGGTCGGTCCCAAACACGCACATCTAGCCCCGGCTATTTCTGACTTATAGGCTTTCTTAGCTCTATGTGCTCACTCAGGGCTCGTCAACAAATCACAAAGAAGGAGATTCTGTAGTTCTGATGACGTAAGGGCTCCAACAATGGAATATTCAAACGTTGGCAGTGATTACAGGAGGATAAGTGGGCTTTAGGAGTCATTCATTAGCTTCCCTGCTATTCCTCTTTGTCTGTGGAAATGTTATTTCCTCTTGGCAGTTTCGTTAATGTGTGTAAAATGGGGGCTAACTGTGTCTTACTTGGCTGCTGATGTAAAAAGGAACCTTGTCCATTACCTTAAAACACGGGGCCAAGAGAAGTCAGCTGCCACAGAGAGTCTACGTCGAGCGGCCTCTGAGGCTTCAGACTTCCTCAAACAAACAGGAGGTTGTCACTTAAATTTAATGATCAGCAAATAGAAGCCATGAAGCCATAAAATCTAATAGCTTTCCACAGAAGTTTGAGACTAGCAAAGAAGAAGTTGTCCAACTGAGAGTATTTTGATTGATTTTTTGAGGCTTGTGTAGTTTGGACTCTTAATTTCTTGAACCTATAGTCTGCAGTGGTGGGATTTAATGAAGTACATTACCTTTGTTACTGTACCTAAGTACATATTTCATGTATGTGTACTCTAGTTGATTTTTTTCTGACTACTTTTACACATTTTAAACTTCACATATCAGAAGACATCTGCATCTTCTACTCCCACTCATTTTTAAAATTCAGTTCACATTGTTTTATATGTAAGCAATATCGAGAGAGGAATTGTCCGTTAATAGACCCCGCCTCCTGCAGCCGCATCACTCTGTGACTACATTTACATGGACACCAATATTCTGACTCTTCGCCATTATTTGATAATAGTGTTCACAAGAGTTGCGAATAGAATATTCCATTCATATTCTTGTTTGCATGTTACATAGCACAGTCTGATGATCAGTCATTACTTCCACTAGGTCATTATGTCTGAAGTTATTCTCCCAGTTTTACAACAAAAGTTTAATGTATGATGCCTTTTACCAATTTGGCAAAATCTACAACTCCTTTTTTATTGTTACATCTTGTTGACACCCAGGTCACTTGTTATCAAGCAGTCGGTAACTGCTGTATTTGGATATCGCCAAATGCTGTGAATTTAATTTAAGATTTAATTTAGAACTACAGCATTCTTTATTTGGTATTATTCTTGTATTAAACAACTACATCATTAACTCTGCCAACTACTTCTACTTTTAATGTTTTAAGCATATTAAAAAAGCAACTTCCTTTTTCTCAAGTAGAAAATGCAATGTGGTACTTCTGCTTTTGCTCAACAAAATTTTTGTCTGCCTTGTCTTACTTTATGTAAAATGTTCGAGTACTTCCTCCAACACCGTAAATAATCCATCAAATCAGATGTTGTGTTCCTGTACTTTTAATGCACCCTGTTTTCCTGTTCGACTTAAAAGAAAACTGCAGTTAGGGATCATGCCAGTGATCTGGCCTCGATAAAAGTTTGAACAGAATCCTTTCCTCCGACACTGAAAGTATTTTTCATCATTATTCATATGCGACGCTCTGCTTTACTTTTCTACCACTGCACAAGCAAAACCCTCTCTGTTGTTGTTGACTGCTGTGATGGATGAGGTAATACTTTTCTCCCTCCCTGAAAGAAAAGAACCAACTCTAATTGCTCCCGCGGTGTGAAGGTCTGACGTCGTAAAAGTTGAAGTTTGGTGCAGAGGGAGAGGACTTGTTCTCACATCAGCATTGCCTCAGTGATCGGGGTGACATTAAAGATGACATTTGGACCAGAGCTGTTTAGACCCCCTTTTATTTATTCTGTGTCACCGTTGCCCTTTTCAAATTCGAGAAAATAACACAAGCCAAGTCTGAATCCTTCAAAGTAGCAGCCGTACCACCCAAAGTTGGCAGTGATTGAATCTGAAGGACCACCACCTTAGCATTTATCTTTGAATGACCCGGGTATTCTTCTCGCTCTGTGCTGCTGCAGGAGCTGATATCCTTTGGTGTGAAGCCCCTTTTTCTTATCCCCTGACTGATTGTGGTCGGAGTAATCTTCAGTTCATTTCCTACTGCAGCTCCCCACAAGAGGGCCGTCCGAGGGTCAAGTGGTCAGTCGCAAAGCCAAAGTGATCACCGGTCTGCGTTTGAAGCCTTTGAAGGCCGCTAACCAACAAAGACGACTGTAGCCATGGCCACCGGGGGTGAAAGAGCGAGAATGTGACTGGTTGCTGCCGATAAAAGTCTCCGAGCGGTTCACTTCAAGGTCAGCAAACTTTTCACACTTCCCAAATACTTTGCCGGAACAAGAAACTCATTCTGTAGGAAAACCACCGCAGAAATCCCCTGGTTGTGATCCAGACGGGACACGGGGGGGGCACTGAGGCCGACTTGGACACAATGTGCTTCCTCTCATGCTGTTTGTATGTGCTGGTGCTGGCTGCAAATGTCTCATATCATGTGTGTGAGTGTTGTAAAGGGCAAACTATTGAGTTTCTTTGTGAATTTCCCGTTCACGTGAAGGATCCCATGCATGTTCCCTTTCCTGTCTATACATTAACTGGATGGTTGAGTAAATATGAACTCAACCACCATTAAACACACTTCTTCTCTCCACTTCCTACTTATTTTTGTGTGTTGTCTTGTTCTTTGGCCACAGTTGCATCTAGGGTTGCAAAATTCTGGGAATATTCAAAGTTGGAAACTTTCCATGGGAATTAACGGGAATAAACGGGAATAAACAGGAATAAACGGGAATATACGGGAATTAACAGGAATAAACTGGAAATGTTGTGGGTAATTTATACTAATTGTATTTACCTTGTCATATACAGACATGAATATAAACATTTTGTTGTGTCATAGGCTGATTTGAGCCCTGAGGAAACTTTGGGCACTTGACTATATGCTTCTGCATCGTTGTGTCACTCTTAACATAGGTCTTTGCACAGTATTTGCAAATGTACACAGCCTTTCCTTCTACATTGGATGGGGTGAAATGTCTCCACACATGAGATAGTGCACGTGGCATTGTTCTGTAGAATAAGATGAGAAAAAAGTTTGTAAAAAAGCCTTAATGCAATGCCAGAGATATAAATAGTTAGCCAAACAATTGGAATCATCTGTACAAATATTTTACAATTGATGGATAAATTAATGGAAATAGTCTAGATGAACAGATGAACAATCCTCAATCAGCATGCTAATATATTTTCTCCAGTAATATCATGGAAACTTACCTGACTAGTCCTGCACTCTACAGCAGGCCTCAATAGCCCTGCTGTAGAGTGAAGGATGCTGGGAGTTATCTGTGCATGTGATGGAAGAATGCACAGTGGAGGGTTGAAACTCAACGTTCCATACATCTTTAAAATAGAGTTTTGAATGATGTTTTTATTGCTCAGCGTCTAATTTGCATAGTTGTTTTTTTTTCAAAATTCCCAAAATTCCCGAGCTTAATATTCCCGTGGAAAGTTTCCGGAAAGTTTCCGGAAAGTTTCCGGAAATTTACCGGAAACTTTCCGCCCCTTTGCAACCCTAGTTGCATCACATAGTTTCCCTTTTTACCCATATCACACCCTTAATGTTTGCCATCTCAGTCACTGCTGTGCGTTCAAAACCTTCACTATTTATCTGCTTTATGGAACTGGATTGTAAATGGTCCTCTTCAATGTATCAACATTTTGTGATTTGTTGTTCCAAAAGAGTAGAGCTAATTGGAAAATAAAACTTTTAGGTTTTCGGCGCCTACTGCCTGGACTATTTTAGAGACGGCTTCAAAACCTTGTTTCATGTTGAATTAGTTTAAAGCTCTTTAGAGTCCCGGTTGTCTATGTTTAAGTGCTGTATGTGACAATAATCAAACCTTAATAACACAAAGGTTATGTTTTCACCCATTTGTTTGTTACTTGCTTTTTTTTGTTTGAAATTAGATTTATGAAAAGAATACTATGGATTACCACGAAACACGGTAGAAAGATGCAGCAGGGGTCAGGAAAGAACCTGATGAGTGTTGGTGCAGTTCTGAATCAGATCAAGTCTTGATTTTCTTGACTTTAGTGAATCAGGGCGTCTTTCAACATCCCTGATATCTCCATGAAAAATTCATAAATCTTCATAAGAAGCACAGACGTGTTAAGGGGACTGACATTTATGAGTTTGTAAAATTTGGTGCAGATCCAAATTAAAATCCAGAATTTTTAGTTTGATCTTGGCAGAGCCCCGAGTTTCACCTTGTCTCTGTTCTGTCTTGAAGGGAGTGACAGTTGAAACTAGTTTCTCAAACAAACACATCAAGCAGACTTCCCCCGACGCTGGTTCCCATGCAAAGTTTGCTTCCTTACATGTTTCTGTTAATACTCTTGTTCAAATATCTTCATGATGTCTACAGTAGTTAGTCTGTGATATGTTTATATAGATCTATCAATTGTGCAGAGATGATTATGTACGGCTGAACATGCAAAATGCCAGAGGAAATCAAGAACAATAAGTGCTTTATAGACTTATGTGATAACCCAAGAGGTCATGACACGAACAGCATCTGAATCCAATCTTTACGTCCCAAAACAGCCCAGAGGAGATCACTTGATTCCATAGAGAACCATTGATCATTTCATCAGATCTCCAAGACATCTTTGTTTGTGAATTCACTCTCTTGCTCGTATGAATAGCTGGGTCATCCCGGAGAGGATGGTTCTAAAATAACAAACCCAAGATGCATGAAGTGGAGGCCAGCCAACACCATATTTTGATGGCTGTGGAGGAAGTTCATGTTGGGACTTCAATTAAACCAGAACTGTTTTCTTTCCGATCGGAGGGCTTTCCGAAGAAGTCCATTTCGGTGCAGGGCATGTTCACATGAATCCCTCTGTTTATCCGCCCAGTTCAGCAAAGCACACCACCTGCGGTTCCCTTGGTTGATCCCAAACACAGCTCACACGAAGGATCCCATGCCCCCCTTTCATTCCATGCATTAATTGCATGGTTGGGTAAGGAATAGTGCAAAGGATGTGGTGGCAAAGAGGCAATCTGGAGGATTTCATTCCTGTTGCTTTAGCGACACCTCTGGTTTCCAGGGGTAACAGTAAATGTGGTTTAATAGACAAAAATTACAGAATTCATTTTAATAAATAAGTGGCAGGCAACTATGATCTGATTTTATGCTGCTTTGTCTGCTCACGTTCTTATTTCCCACCGAGGCAGTTAAAGGGGGTCGTTTGGATCCAGCTTCCTGTCTCGAACCAGTTCTTTGTGTTTACGTCAGGGACCAAGGGAGAAATTAAAGTTACCAGCAAGACCAATAAATCCAACCAAAGCACTTTGACCATCATTTAAAAAAAGAAGAGAGCTTGTGTCATCTGGTCTGCAAAGAAGATATTTTTAACTATAGATGCCAAAGGGAAGTAACAAACTGTCTCCTTGCCCTTGGTGTATTCCACCATAGTTGATAGATAGATAGATAGATAGATAGATAGATAGATAGATAGATATATAGATAGATAGATAGATAGATAGATAGATAGATAGATAGATAGATAGATAGATAGATAGATAGATAGATAGATAGATAGATAGATAGATAGATAGATAGATAGATAGATAGATAGATAGATAGATAGATAGATAGATAGATAGATAGATAGATAGATAGATAGATAGATAGATAGATAGATAGATAGATAGATAGATAGATAGATAGATAGATAGATAGATAGATAGATAGATAGATAGATAGATAGATAGATAGATAGATAGATAGATAGATAGATAGATAGATAGATAGATAGATAGATAGATAGATAGATAGATAGATAGATAGATAGATAGATAGATAGATAGATAGATAGATAGATAGATAGATAGATAGATAGATAGATAGATAGATAGATAGATAGATAGATAGATAGATAGATAGATAGATAGATTACTTTATTCATCCACGAAGGGAAATTAAGTCGTCATAGCAGCCGGTATATTTGAATACAATAAAATACAATACAATAGTAAAAAAATAAAAAATATTGAGGTAGAAAGAATAAAAACAGAAACACAAGATAAATAGGTAGATAAGGTGCAGTGGCAAGATGATGGTAATAGTACTGATGATATGATGGTAATGTTATTGTTAGACAGTATATAAAAATAGTACAGTATATATAGTATATAATATAACATAATATATATTTATATATGATAGTAATTATACCAATATACAAGCAGTATATAGTAATAATGGCAGCAACAGTATATATAATAATAATAATAGTGATATAATAATAGTAATTATAACATGTACACATGTATAAATATGTGTATATAGACTTATGTATACAAAGAATATACAGAGAGTATGATATAATATATGATATATAGTAGAGGTATGAATATAAGTATTTGACTATACAATAGGTAATATAATATACTATGAGTGTAAGAATATGTAGACAGAGTGTGCAAAAGACATTATTGTATAAAATGATATATAATATCAATATGGTTTATATGAACACATATCACATTTGATGTGAAGTAAGTGTATATGGAGCGGAGTGTTGTACAGGTACACAGTGCAAGGAGACAGGTATATTGCAGTTCTGTGATGGAGGCTCTGACAGAGGGGGAGAGTTGAACAGTCTTATTGCGGTTGGGAGGAACGATTTCCTGTATCGTTCCTTCGAGCAGCGGGGGGGTTGAATGAGTCTGTGGATGTTGTGCTTGTTTGGTTTGTGTTACTGGGAAATCTGAGAAGTAGAGTGACGTCTACAGGGACTTAACGACAGTGGTCTCTCTAGCCTGGCATCTAGTTCTTAAAAGGTTGCGTTGAACCCGCTCCTAATGGGCCGTCTCACCAGTTTCACCGAGGACGGGTTAGAAGCTGGAGGTGTGCCGCCTGTCGCCCGCAGCTCTTCATCAAACAGCTCTCTGTGGCTGCACCTTCTTGTTCCATTACACGGCTGCAATGTTTCAAACTGAGCTGCTGATGAAAAACCTCAAAAATGACTTGTGAGCAGTCGCACTAGGGCTAAGTGCTGAATTCACAACTGACACATTGCAGTTCCCATAACTGCTTCAGTCCCAGATTGCCACTTTGAATATGAGTGAAATAAGCAGAAGAAAAAACCTGACAAGCCTCTGGAACAAATGCAAAATTCGTAGAAAATAACTTGTTTTCATGTAAAGTGGATAAATGAGTGGAAGTTGCAAAAGGGTTCCAATGCCGTCAAGTCTCCTGAGTCAAAGCTCAGTAGGTGGGAGTGCTCTCTGTCTTTTTTCTCCCCAGCCCTCACATGGAGGCTGTGGGAATGGACTGGAGGAATGCTCCCTGAAGGGAATAAAAGCGAGAAACATAAAACTTAAGAGAGCCTCTGTGGTCACAGGTCTGGTGGGTACAGTGTGTGAGTCCCTGGAGCAGCCTCTCTCTCCCGCCCCGGACCCTCACATGAGTCCCATCGCCCCCCCGACCAAGCCTCTGTCCGCTCCGACACCAGCATCAACGCCTGCAGCAGATTCAGAACACCAGGAGTGCACAGCATGCACTGGAAGTCCGTGTGTTTGTGTGTGTAAGTGTGTGTGTGGGCACTCTAAAGTTGTGTTTTTTCAGGGCAGGAGCAGCTGTTAAAATGTTATCCTAGCATTCTGTCGAAGCACACAGTGTTTCCCGATTGGCTCAGCTGTCCCATGTTTTGTTTGGCTGTTGCCCGTGGTCTTGACTTTAACTTTGTTAACGCGACACGTTATTGAAGCGAGTCTGAACCGAGTCCCTGCACACAACTCGTGTTATTTGGATGTAATCGCTATTAACAGATTTACCATGGGAATATGTTAACACTGTAGGCGAGGGACAAAACTTTGTGGCTGGAAACCTTCTGGTATCCATCTCTAGTTTGACCAATCACCGATCACCAATCACCGAGGTAAACAGTTCAGGTGGAGAGCGAAAGAGGAAATACATCAGCAAGATGACTGTTATTTGCCAAAATGTTGTCTAGACCTAAAACACCAGAAAGAAGTATCACTGTTTGACTCATTTGATTAAATAAAGTAGTCGGACTGTTAACAGAGTCTCAGATAGATCTGCTGTCAACACTAGAAGCTCCAACACTTTGGGCAGAGCCACCAGAGGCTCATTCATCATCAGACGATAGCCGATGGTCTCCGAGATTGATTTCCATGGAGCAAATGAATATATATTCAACCCCAAATTTTTCTATTAAATCTTTTTCTTGTTGTTTTTACATAGTAACTCAAACATTTCCTCATTTTTTTCATATATATATAAGATTCCACAAAAGCCAGTGTAACTTGAAGACCCAACTAAGTTCTTTATATAGTTCTGTTGTTTCCAGCACATTCCTTCAGCTCTGACATCTGAGTATAAATACACATCCTCAGCTAAACATATATGACCACTTAGCCACTTATGTATAGTTGCTATTCAAAATGTAAACTCCATTTTTAGTATTGTGAATGTCTCCACAGTTGCCTTTAATGGAGTGTGGGTGTATCAAGAAGAACAAAGACACCATGACAGGGACAGACAAACAAATTGAACGTGGCAGTTTTCTACAGAGCAGCCCTGACATGCCTCTACACCGGGACAGGCTTTAATCACAAATCCCACATTCAGCTTCTATAGTCCACCTCAAAGCCTGATGGATGTCGTCGTACACAGACCCCGGGACCACCCTGGCAGCTGCCAGCACTCATGCCTGCTCTCATCCGCTCCCACACAGCGAGTAAACTCTGCGGCCATTGTGGCTTTGCGCTGCAGCGTGTATTTGCATCATGTGGACATCATGCGGTGAGCCTTTCAAAAGAACCTGCCATCCTGTACTCCAGCCGAACAGTAGCTCAATGTCTGACCCGCCTCCCTTTGCAAAGGGTCCAGGAGCTAATGCCTGGTAATTCGAGGGTGCACCCAGCGTGGATGAGAGAAGGGGAAGATTGTGAGGCGGCAGGCCAGCTGCACCGAGGTGACGTCTCACTCTCCTGTCGCCTTGCACTTTGTTTGTTCTCCCTGGTTCAGCTCGATGAAGACGTTTCCACTGAACTGTTGACACAACACCACCTGCCCCGAATCCCATCTGCTGACATGCCAACAAATTGGTTGCCTCTGTTCTGTGCAGAGACGGTACCCACAAAGGCATCAATTAAAACTGAATTGCATATCATATCATCTTGCCAATGCACCTTATCTACCTATTTTATTTTATTGTATTTTTATCTTGTGCTTCTGTTTTTTTATTCTTTCTACCTTTTATTTTTAATTTTATTCTATTGTATTGTATTGTATTTTATTGTATTCAAATATACCGGCTGCTATGACAACTTAATTTCCCTTCGGGGATGAATAAAGTACTCTATCTATCTATCTATCTATCTATCTATCTATCTATCTATCTATCTATCTATCTATCTATCTATCTATCTATCTATCTATCTATCTATCTATCTATCTATCTATCTATCTATCTATCTATCTATCTATCTATCTATCTATCTATCTATCTATCTATCTATCTATCTATCTATCTATCTATCTATCTATCTATCTATCTATCTATCTATCTATCTATCTATCTATCTATCTATCTATCTATCTATCTATCTATCTATCTATCTATCTATATCACAGCTTTACTAAGCATGTGCAGTTTCCTACTTGAAGTCAACAGATACAGACAGAAACTCCGCTGATCAATCATCGCTCCCTTGTGCAGTAAATGAAGCTTCGCCTGCGTCAACCACAGAACAGTGTGGAAGTGCTTTTCACTCCCTGAGGTACATGTTATTAACACTGGCTTTTTGACAAGCATGCATGAAATGGGGGCACGTACTGTAAGAGCGTGGACCTTCCCCCCCTTTCTGGTTCCAATCAGTGCTGCGTTGCTTGTTTGGCGAGGACCATCTGCTGAGGACACGGCCCGAGCAGCGGGAAACTCAATCCAGATGCCAGCTATTTGGCAACGCCAGCTCGGTCTCACCCATAATGCTCCTTGACTGGCGTCCACAAACAACACGGCTGCTTGTCGAGATGGCAGCAGAGCCGTCTGTCATCAGGAGTTTGGTGGAGGTGTGTTGACGTGATCTGACAGACTCTCTCACATCCAACAAAATGATTCCCTGATGGGAGAGATTGAGTTGTGAGAAAAGGGAATCTCACCAGTCCCTTCCAACCTGGAGGTTTTCACTGTTTGTTTGTTAGTTAGCAGGGTTATGCAAAAACTGCTGGACGGGTTATCACAAAATTAGTTTGAAGGATGCGGCATTCGGCAGAGATTTTCTAGAACATTGCAAGATTGATAGTTTTCCTACATTTTTGTTGATTTCTCTGAGAATAATTCATGGATTTCAATTTTACAAAAATCTTAAATATTGGTGCAGGTCTAAATAAAAATCCAGATCTAATGAATTTTAAATGGGGTTTCATAAAGGGCCTTGACGAAGGTGTGAGCTTTACCGAGTGACATTCTAGTTGTAGTCTGAATATAGTATTTTCCAAAACTTAATGACACTCAGTAAAAGTCTGAAAAACAATGGGACAAATACTTTAGTTTCAGATAAACCTCGATCCATTTATTTAAATCAATTAAACATTCTGATATTTGATCTTTCACAGCTTCTGGATTTTCTTTTTTAATCAGAAGGTCAAGAAGATAGAGATGCAATCTATAGATCCACTCCAGTGCTCATACAATGTGTAATGTAGAGTGAGGTTAGCCAATCACAGTGTGAAGGCATATTACACAAACACAGATAATCAGTGCATGACCAGACAGAGTGTACTTTAATAAATCAAGTGCATTCACCCTCCTATCCACACACACACGCACACACACACACACACACACACACACACACACACACACACACACACACAGCCTCCCCTTCGCTCAAATCCTTGAAACACCCCTTGATGTTACACAACAGCGAAATCCCGCCGTTTGCCCCAGAATGCACTGCTCTCTTTGAAGTGTGGAGTGATGTGTTCATCGTATCTGTGGAAGAAATATATTAGACCCCCCGCTGCATCTGTATCTATCCCAATCCTCTCTCATTGTCTTTTGTATTTGTTTTCATAGCAGGAGCAGATCTGTTCAGGTAGAAACTCCAGTTCCAGATGTAACTACGTCATACGTCTTCTGGATTTATGCACAAATTAATAGATTAACAGTCAAATATGAATCAAGACTTAAATGTGGTCCGAGTATCTTTGTCAACAGCATATATGTACAATCTTTGGAAAGGTTAAACTTGGCTTTGTTTAAATGCATTATTGCTTCACATATTATTTATGAAACAATCTGCATCATAAATCTCTGCCTGTGCTGGAACTAGCTTATAGTGTAGTTCAAAGTGGGCTTTAAAGAGCCCATACATCAAACTCTGCGTCGAGCCAAGACCAGTAAACAAGTCATTAGACATAATGAAGTATTATTTATGGTAGGTCTAATTCTAATCCTGGAAAAACAAGCAGTGCCAACATAATGACATCAGATATTAATGGGATGGAAACACTTTTCACGACAATTTAATCCATCAGAAGAGCCCCAGAAGGGAAGCAACATACACAGATGGAAGCAAGCTAAAAGCAAACGTGTTGCTTTTAGTTTTGAAAAAGAGAGCAAAGGTTTGCTCAGGTGTGTAAGCAGGTACAGTACATGTACAAGTCACTTGAAGATGAAGTCATGACTTATTTAGCATACATGGCATAAATATTATGTGGTATTCCAAAACTGGGCTTTGAAAGTTTTAAACTAATGTTAATTGGCTGATCTGAAAACGTGTGCACTGCAGGAAAGTTCTGAGACATTTAAACTTGAGTTTTAAAAGGGCACATCTATATCTAACTCTTATCAGACGTACACCTGCACTCATATTGTAGTTTGTTATTTAAGATTTTTGGCAGCATCGTCCTGTAGCTCTGATCCGATACTCCAGAGCTGATGGAGCCGAGGGCATTTTTTTGCTCTCTGACGAAATTTGAAATATTATGTTATTTATCCAATAGAAAGGCACGAAGAAGGTGTCAATAGGAAACATTTTATATAAATCTCTCATAAATGTAGCCAATCATTTTCAATATCTTCAGAATCTCTCTGAATATAAAATAAAGTGTAGATTGAACAATGTTTGGCTTCACATTGTGAATTTTAACACCTCATTCTTAAAGGGTTAACCCTGTTATTTATTAGTTTTTATCCAGAATGTGGTAAACTAACCACCGTGACATGATCCAGCTTATGTTATCAACAATAAATCAAGACTGAAAGAAGCTATTGTCTACCACAGTCATAATTCTGCTGCTTATATTCTTCGGAGGTAAATCCTTTCTGTCTAATGACACGAAGTAAATCTTATATTTTCTGTCAGCTTTTACTTTTACTGCGTCTGATTTAATGTATCCAGGTGTAGAAATCCCGGAATGCCCCCAGAGGGTTTTTAAATATAATGATAGCTTTTCTTCCTGCACGTCCCAGCGGAGAGCATTAACCCCTTGAAGCTCCAATTGAAAGATCCGACGCGATTTATCAACACCTCAGTAGTTATTGTGAGGTAATGCATGTGGTTTGTCTGATGGTGGCTTTTACGACTGGCAGGAGGTGCAGTGAACACAACCACCTGAGCAGACTGAATGTACTCTGTGAAGCCGAAAAGAAAACTTTGGGTGTGTTCCTTTTTAATACGTGGAGCCAGTGGCTGACTGGCTGCACTATCTCCGTGGCGCTGAAGCTTGCTGGGTGGCCCATTATGTTTAGTAAATGTAGGCTGATTGCATCGTGTTTCTGTGCGATCCAGTTCGGAGACAAGTGAGTAAAAAGCTTCTGCAGCACAGCTAGTAAACAACATGCATCCTGAACTGCCACAGATATGGAGATGCAGATAAAACTCGGTCCTGGGCAGCAGTGGCAGCGGCAGAGGAATGCTCAGGGACGTCTTCTTATCTGACTGAAAGCACCGGGAGGCCCGTGTTTTCATTCAGGCTCTCTTATACAAGCCGGTTAAGCCTGAGGTCTGGTTCTCCTGGAGCAGCTGCTGCGGAGTGATTTGAGTTCAAGATGTCAACCAGACAATCCCTGGAGTTTAGAGAAGGTTGTGGTGAGGGGTTTTCTAGCAGTCAATCCGTCTCCGTGTAGCCGGACAGAGATGAGGCATGTGCTTTGTTTGCACTATACAGTCATCATGTGTTTTGGGGTGTGAAGGAAATGTGGCTGATGTAAGAAAAACTGTGTAATGACACCCTGGTGGTTAACTGATCCCATCCCAGGTCCCCCATGTGTTGGCTATAAACACGGAGAGTCCCACCTCGGCGTGACCTCACCACGCTCACACCATCCATCCCTCTACCAACCTAAAACACATAAATAATGTGCGCAGGAGGAGCAGAAGAACAATGGATCAAGCTCCAAACTTTGTCTCGTTTCCAGCTCCGTGTGGGAGAAGGGAGTCGGTGCCGTCCAACACTCTGAGGTCTGCTAAAGTCTGCATGTGTGGTGAAGGTAGACGTGCCATAAAACAAGCCTCCCAGACAAGGGCGGCCACCTCAGCTCTACCTCCACGCAAACCTCCCACAATGCATTCAAACGGCCAATAAACAGGACAGATAGCAGGCAGAGAGGGGTGAGCGTCAGGAGCAAAACCCGCTGGAGGAAGACAAACGTGATTTATCGGCCGTCGACTCCTGTTTAATGTTACTTTCCGTGTTGAATGTTTTTTAGGGAGCAGAGAAAGTCGGGCAGGGAGAGATTTGTTTATGAATAGGAGAGTTGGAGCCTGCACAGCTGATTAGAGGAGGCCTCAAAGCACCGCACAGCAGAACAATAGGGAGTGGGAGGGCTGTGGAGAGGAAGGGGGCCCAGAGAGGGGCAGCTGAAAGGCCCACTGTGTACGGGAACAGGGGGGGGGGAGAGGGGGGGGGGGGCACGGAGCGCCATGCTGACAGCACCACTCTGAAAACAGCACCGCCAACGTGTTTTGCCATCATCCTTCACCAGTTCACGGATCAGCTGCCTTGTTGTGTTCCTCTGACGTGTAGTCGCACCAGAACATGGAAATGTTTCTGCCAAAGAGAAAATGATAAGATCTCTAAACTGTAAAGAATTAAACGTTTGACTTGACCTGAACCACACTCACAGCTTCAGCTTGTTTTGACGGACAGGTCTATATTTTTCTATTTCTAGAGTGAATAGGTCATAAAAACTCAACTACACCCAATTTGAAAGTATCCTCCCAGCATAATTTCCTTGAATTTTGAGAGTACAAGCATCATGTGTTACTTATAAACTATCCACTGTGCTCGGGTTTATTTGTTCTATAGAAAGTCCAAGTGGTTTTCAGATCTGAAAATTAAAATAATGGAGGATACATCTACACACAACCTGTTTTCTTGGTTATGTTTAAGGTTATGTGGCTAAATGAATCATTACATTTAGACGCCATATTGCTGGTTTTCCACAATTTGTTGAAAGATTAGTAAAATGAGACATATTATATAGACTTTATCAGCTTTTTAAGGGCAACATTTTTATGACATTTGTCTATTTTTAACTTTATTTGACTGGATAGAGCCAATGAAAGAGAGACAGTAAACAGTCCAGCCCTTAGGTGTTATGCGCCCGAAACCACGCGGCTGTTAGGTCAACCCTTTTTATCAGATTTTAATATATATACAAACGCCCTGTTTTTATTGAATTTAGTTACTTTTCAGTCGCTAGAGGAGCAGGTTCATCGAGGACTTGACCCTTGAATGAGGACACAGCTCTGTGTAATTCTGGTATTGCAACATCAAATTGATGAGCTGCATGAGTCCCTCCAGTTCTGTCACAAGTTTGTTTCGTGTGTAATTCGAAAAAATAACTGGTGACGTGAGGAGCAAAAAACGCCGTTCTGAGGCGCCATGTTACGCCCGCTGTTTGTTTCTGGCATAATTTGTCATCTGGTACTGTTTTCATTTGTACAGAACAACATTTGTTTGTTTGTTATGCCACACAAGCAAGATGTGGCAGATGTGAGGGATGAGCATCAACAGCATCTGGGCCCTTTCCTCACCACTCATGGCGTCTAACTTTGTTCAGCACTTCCTCATTGTGGCTGGAGGCGTAGTAACCAAAGACTTTCCCCTTCAGCCGAGATGATGATTTAACAGCAAGTCTAACTGAGCAAGAGAGTCCCATATTGTTTTTCTGTCCTTTTCATCCTCATTTGAGTCAAAACAGTGTTGTGCACTTGGCTTTTCTTTGTGATTCATCTTGATGGAGCCATTAAGGTCTCGAATGAATACACTGTGATTGTTTGCATTTGTCTTCCCTCCTCAATTACAGCTGCCACACTCCTCCTTCTAAAGTGCACTTCCCTGTCTGAAAAAGATAAAAGTCGAACTCTGCTTTAAATTTAATTTTTCTCTGTCAAAAAGCTGGAACAGGTGGAACACAACCACCGAGGGACGGGGTGCACCAAGCAGATGTTTTAATTTGGGGCGTTCTTTGTGTACTAACACAGCCTTTTAGCTTCCCACTGCCCACAGAGATTTCATGTGGCTAGTCAACCATATAATTTGCATCGGAGCGAGATCAATGGACGTCATGCGCGTGTAGCTTCGTCCTCTCTGAGCTCGGCAGTAATTCACAGCGTAATCCCAGGGAGAGAGAGAGAGATGGCGCTCTTTGAAGCCGGTTATATGAGAATTCCACTCCGTGTGTTGTTTCCTGGCCTGAGAAGAGTGGGTGTTATTACAAAAGTGGTGAAAAGAAAATTCGGAATCAAAAGCAGCTTCCACCGCACACACCAACAGGGTTTTTATTCTATTCAAATAAAAAAATATTTGTTATGACATTGTTATTAATTTTCTACCCTGGGAATTTATCGCAGGATTACAGAGAAGGCAGTTTTGGACGAGCTCTGGGTTTCACCTGTTTCAGTTGTGGGCAGAGTAAGTTTGGTGTGTTTCCATCGGACAGGTTTTAAGGCTGAAAGCTTTGACGTAAAATGTGCAGTTTTATCTTTGATGTACTTTATATCTTGCCCATGTAGAAATCATGACTCACACTGATGCTGTATAAACAGTCACGAGCCAGAATATATACCTCATGTGACTGTAGAACATGTGGTACTGTTCTGCGGCTTTATTTTTTACAAATGGCTGGTTGATGTTAGATCCCCCGCTGGCTGCCAGTTGGTTCACCACAAGGGTGTTGAGAGATAAATCTTGGAGAAATTGTGGCTTTTTTTTTTTTTTTGGCCTGATCTGGTGGTGAAACTACAACACGAGCCATAACCACAACAAGAGGAGCATTATTTGTTTTTTTTTTATTGTATCACGATACATGTGGACCTCATATGTACAGCACAGCGAGGCAGAGGCAGTAGTCTTGCAGATTTGCACACAAGCTGCTGTAATAGCAGTGTTGGGGAGTAACGGAATACATGTAACGGCGTTACGTATTTAGAATACAAATTATGAGTAACTGTATTCCGTTACAGTTACAAATTAAATAGATGGTATTCAGAATACAGTTACATTGTTGAAATCAGTGGATTACATGACGGTACTTCTCGAGTTTATTCACTCTCTCGTAAATCCACCGGAGGCAAAGCCCCCAGGAAGCAGCTGGAGACCAGGGCTGCCGTAAGAGCGCCCGGACCCCGGCGGCGTGAAGAAGCCTCACCGCGACCCACTCGGGACCGTTACAGGCCCGGGACCGAGGCTCTGAGAGAGTTCCGTCGCTACCAGAAATCTACGGAGCTGCTGATCCGCAAGCTGCCCTTCCAGCGCCTGGTGAGAGAAGACCGACCTGCGCTCCCAGAGCTCCGCTGTCATGGCTCTGCAGGAGGCTAGCGAGGCACGCCGGGTTCACACCGGACGCTGAAGCGCCGTGAAGCGCTGATAATATCACCCGTTGACCCAGAAGTATAAAAGCATATGGTCACTTGTTTCTCCAACATTAACTGCAACAGCGTCCCAATTTAATGTCATCTATCTTCAAGAACTTCTCCGCTGTTTGCTCCGTTCAATGTCGGGTGTCGAGGGTAAATTACGTATTCTCCGCCCCCCCCTCTCTTTTTATCTTTATGACTGCTTGTGTGTCTGTAGTGGATGGGCAGAGGGGGGCATTTAATAATGTGATCGGTAAAATTGGTCAAATTAAAACTCCAGGACAACAGAAGGGGAATACAAACTATGGGATGCATACTTTATCATTTATATCATATAAAATATGTCATCAATATCGTTTAAAATCATTTTTCAGTGTGTTTCCTGGAGCGATACGCTCGCGTCAAGCGCAAACAAAATAGACTCGACGCCGAAACGATCGCTGCACGGCGCGAGGCAGCCTTGGCGCGGGGGGGGGGGTCCTTCAGCCTCCGGTGGGGCCGGCACAGAGGTGGGAGTGGATGGGAGCCGGACATCCAGCTGGCCCGCCGCATCGGTGGAGAGAGAGTTTAAACTGCTGCTGCTCCACTGACTATAACAACGCCGCAATCATACACTTAAAAAATGCAATACAAACCGGAAGTATTCCAAGTATTCAGAATACGTTACTCAGATTAGTTAATGTAATGGAATACGTTACAGATTACATTTTTGGGCATGTATTCTGTATTCTGTAACGGAATACGTTTTGAAAGTATCCTTCCCAACACTGTGTAATAGTAACAACAAAAAGCCATCAACAGGTGATTTCGGGAGTTTCCTCTTTCAAGCCCCATGAAATGAAATAAAAAAAATACAGTTTTAATCCTTTTTCCCTGTAAGAGCCCGACAGAAATGAACCAAACCCGACCTGAACCCCAATATAGTTTTCTGTCCCTGTGATAATTCTTTACTTTTCTTGTCATTCGCAATTATTTGTCATAGGAAACCATATTGTTTTAATTGCCGTCCTGTAAAATGGATACCACTGTTTGATGATTCATTCTGCACTCAGGGGTGTTTGGCAATTTGCCATCAACTGACTTTTTAATAAACTCCCTTTCTGCAAGTTACCGACTGTCCGACTGTTAAATCTGCATCCGTAGGTGACGAGTCGTCCTCGACAACACAAGCAGGCTCCAGTCACGACTTTCCAAGTTGAGCTGCGAGGTTAATGTCAACTGTGCACTTTCAGCCCTTTTGGCGACCGAACACCAGTCCATGTCCGACACAATTCCCTCCATAGCTTTGTGTTTTACCATCCACTAGCTCTGACATCCGTTTCCCTGGGACTTTTAAGGACGTGAGATGGACTTGCACATAATCCTCATAAAACCATGTGGGTTTTTTCCTCACTTTGGATTTCACATGGATTAAACAAGCTAGGTGTAATGTGTTGATCTCTGGAGTCGCTGGTAGGTGGATTTATTATCTCTGAACACAGCCAGGCAAATTTTTTCCACCTTGTTTCAGGTTTTAAGTCAACAGCAGCTGGTGGAGGCTTCCATACAGACATGATGTGATATTCACCTTCACATCCAAATATCTGCAAGGAAGACAACTAACAAATCTTCATTGCTATATCAAGTCTTTTAGGACAAACGACAGAGGCCCTTACTTACCCCCACGGCTATTTGTGGGTACATAAGTATTTGTTATCCATTACCATAAAGGAAGGCCCCTCTCAGAGTAGTCGAGGCCTTATCAGTCACAGCCTTATCTGATGAAGGGGCCCACAAAGCCATCTCATCAGGCCTGGTAGAGGCAGAGGAGGCTTATGGTAGGTGGGGGGGGTGTTCTGCCTGATTAGGAGCTGCAGCAGGAGGTACAACCGCAGCCTGGCCTTTAAAAAATGTTTTTCTTTGATCATGAAGTAGAACACAGAGCACTTTAAATGTTTAAACCCACTGATACACGTGCACAGGTCAATGACCGAGAGATTCCAGAGAGATCGATCAATGTTACAACGGCTGCCACAGACACCTGGACTAATGTCGGCCCCTGAGTTAGAATGGAGGTGGAAGTTGGGACACTGTTTTGTGCCAAGAGCTTTTAAGACGTTAGAGGTGAAGCAGAGATGATTTGGTTCCCGGAGGAGAAGAATAGAGCAGGAATAGGAAAGTTTACACTGACCGAGGCCTTTTCAACTCCTGTGTTTTCTCGTCTCTGCATCACTAGAGCTCCAAAAAGAACCTGTTGACGTCAGGCTTCCCCAGACACTCACTCAGATTCCTAAGTGTAACTAAATCACCTCAAAGGTCATGTGCGTCTATCACCCGCAAGATATATGTCCAGTTTATTGCCAATAAAGATCAGTAGCATTTCCTCCCCGGCTGTCTCCCATTCCCTTGTGCACACATCCGCACAAATCCGGCTCTCCACACTGACGAGAGGCTTTCACAGCGACTACAGATCGAATAGCAACGGGACAAACTCCATGTGCAGATCAAGAGTTAGAAACACCAAAGGCCAGAGGCTGTTTTTTTCCTCCATTCAAAGGATTCATAACACTTGTTCACTTCCTTTTCCTCTTCCAGTCATTCCCTGCACAGTTCCTGTCTGTGGTTCATTTATTCTAAAAACGGATTGAACTCCCCCTTCAGGCGCCGCTCATGCACGATATAAAAAGGCACCATTGTTTTTACACAATGTCTCTTAGTCAAAGAGGGATTTGTTTTGAAACAGCAGAAGGAACCGTTTAAAATGATTGCTTTCATTTCCAACCAAAACTGTGTTCTGTCTTTTTTTCATCGCTGTGTTTTGAGAATATTTATAGTTCCCAAAATGTCTCTCTGTATGGGGTTCGCATTTCTTGATAACCTTTTGTGTTACCAGCTTCACACTTGACATTTGTATTGTTAAGGGCCCAAGGGAAGTGCAGTGTTGAATTTGGTGGAATTTGGAGACATGATATATTCATATAATAAAACTTAATTAAACAGACGACCAGCGCTCTGTAGCAGCTGCGGCTGGGGCTCATCAACGTAACGGCAACGACTACAATAACTAACTCTCCAGTTCCTGGCTCTGCAAACTGGATTGAGCATCTCCAAACTTTGAATAAAAATATCAAGAGCACTTTGTGCAGCAGCTTCAGGGTTCTGCAGACAAGCTTTACTTTCCACAGATCGATAACTGCAGGTCATTTATACAGTTTGAAGAACGGTTACACATACATGAATGCAGGCAAATGATAATCGCCCGCCGGGGCAAAGTACATATCTCCCCTTGCTGAATGTGGGCAGTGCAGGATGTGATGCCAGTGACAGCCGAGTGGAGTCAACCACACAATCGCGTTGCGTTAAAATTTTCAAAAGTTCAACTCCACACGAAGCCGCGCTGTGGATTTGCTTCGCTACAGGAAGTGAATGTTTCACTCACCCACCCTCACTTGCACCTGAATGTGGGTGAACGAGAGTTGAAGGTACGCCACTTCTACATATACGGATGTGTGATCATCGTGCCCTCAGAAAGAAAGCTGCAACTACCATAACCACAGGCCAAGCAGACAACCCATTCCAAACAGGCACGTTTACAATGGGCACGGAACAAGTAACATAAAATACAAATGTCAAACGTCGCAAAACTATTTTCTCCAAAGTTCTGTTAAAGTCATGAATATAAAGTGTACATCCTGTGCGGGACATTAAAGAAGACACTGACAGTTTCCCCATACGGGCCTTCCTGTTGCGGATAAAACTATTTTACAAGACACTTCCTCTGTAAAGGTTGATCTTGTCCGGGAAGGCAGGAGGAAGTGCAGCAGAGGAGAAGTTTCTCTATCTGACAAGATAAGTTCTGCTCTCCACTGAACTGCCTGCACAGGATGCGACTCTAACTGATTAAAAATGATGGAATCCATTAAAAGAAAATAATTCATCATGTTCTGTGTACACACTTCCATCCTTCCATTAATAGGCTCATGAGTCAACTGCGATGTACTGCATGCTGCTGGAGGATGAGTGGAGCTGAAAAACATCAGCTGACTGGAGGCCGGTCGCTGCACTGGCTGCAGGGGCTCTCCTTCATGCTTCACCTTTCCAGACTAAACAAGTCTTTTTCTGCCGATAGAACAACTTATAGTCTATATATATTTATAAGTTACAGTGGGATGTACAGTACTTGTGCACAAAAGAAATGCTGTACACACACACACACACACACAGGCAGTTGTAGTGGATGGTTAGCCACAGGGTGTAGGCAGACAGCCAGCAAGTCAAAATGAGGCCCAAAGTAACCGCTCTGAAATGAATGCTTTAGAGGACAGCCAAACCACGACATCAAACACACACACACACACACACACACACACACACACACACACACACACACAGAGAGAGAGTGAGAGGAAAGAGACACAGAATCCAAACAGTTGTTGTGTTGACGTTGTGTGCGCACTAAAGCCTTTCGAGAAAAAGAAAGTTTGGAAGGACGGCAATTTCTCCTGACCGCTCCACTTTCCGATTTATTGGGAGAGTCTTTGAGGAAAAGTGTTTCGAGCAAATAAGGGTGAAGAAAACAACAATGAGGCCTGAACGTCGAAAACAAAAATCGGGGTTTGGCAAAGAAAGACAGACCAGACATCTTTGAGCTGATTTTTCTGCAGGATTTCGTATCAGCGATCCTCTGTTAGAGAGTCATGACGGCATGGAGTTGTAAAAAACTTTAATATAAGACTTTCCTTTTTGTCAAGACCTTTTATTAGATTAAATAATCACAAATTTCTTGGACTGCAATCTGACTTGCTTTCTTGTGATTCTATTGATTTGTATATCTCTTCCGGCAAGCAGGTTATAATTTTGTTCTGTCTGTTAGTTAGCAGGATTACACAAAATCTACTGGACAGATTACCACGAATCTTGGTGGATGAAAAAAATTGGGTTGCACCAAGGAAATTTGTTTCACTTTCTCTGCAGCGTTTTCCTCCAAAACTCATTGAATGTATGATGCAACAGGTTCTAAGCAGTCAAATTCTGGCATGAGACAAAACTACAGTGCAGGCCACTCGTGGGTGTGTGCTTCACTACAGCTGAATCTATGTGGACGGTAACAACTTTGTGGACGATACCACGAGCATGAGAGCAAACATACAGCAAGTACGTACAATAAGGCTAAACGCCAAGTTATAAATCTCTTATGTTATTATGAGAAGTGGAAAGAAACAGTTCATCATGAAACAGTGGCAGGAAAAAACACACAGCTAATAATAAAGCACTGCTTTGACATGGGGAGAAAGGTGTGTGCCCTTTTGGTTCATTTTAAATTATCTATTTGACATTTCTTTCTTAACGCCTTTTTATTGTATTGTCTTATGTTGCTTGTCATCATGAATGTTTTTAAATCTCATGTAGAGCACTTTGAATTCCTTCTCTTGGGAAAGTCCCTATATAAATAAACTTTAAATCTTGCAGCAGCATCTCTGCTCAGAGCTACTGAGGCTCTGACTTTAATTAATATACACATTTTTAACCTTATTTGGTCAAATTGACAAGTTAGGGTCAGGCTGGATGAAAAAAACCTAATATGTCTGCATTTGACATACCACACACGAGAACACCAATCATCTACAAAACTGAAAGAACTGTTTTAACCACCGTTCTGTGAAAATGTAGCACGATATTTTCTATATAACTCCAGGGGATGTTTTCTTTTCCTTTAATGCTGGTATGTTTAGACACTTCTTTCCATGAGACATTCATCATCTGACATTTTCCAGCAACTGTTTGTCCGTGGGGATTGTTTTCTGTAAATAGAAACTAACAGCGGCTGCTAAGGGGCCTTGAAATATGAGCGCAGTCGCTGAAAGGACACAACTTGGCAGCATCACCTGCGCAGAAGCAATTGTCTGAAGCAGTGGGAGTACCAGGACATCAAGAGACACTTTCTCAAGCCTAAAAAAGCTTTTCCTCTTTTTGTGGAAGGATTATTTAATCTCAGCCAACAGTGACATATTGTCTTTTTCAATAATGCAGTGACAGAGCAGTGGCCTATATCTTTCCCCAATAAATGACATTCTGAAATTGTTTGGCGATTAATGATGTTTTTGACAAGAAACAAACAATTGTGGCAATTGAAAAAAGACGACATTATCGGATGATACAGTCTCTTTGAGATTATCTCCCCCCCCCCACAGTTCTTCAGGGAGACTCATGTTTCTCTGACGGCTTTCATGCCATTCCAGAAATGTCCAAGTTCCTGCTGCCTGCAGTCCACGAGTTCCCTGAACTGTGAGGTCAGCGGGGGGGAAAGGTGGTTGAGGCTTGGAGCCAGAGACAGGCCAGAGGCCAGAGCATTATGAAACACACAAACACACAGCTGTGTGTGGACAGCCTCCCACTGTTCTTGCCGATCCACCACAACAGCTCACTAATCCCTCTTAGATCTGCTCATCAGGGCCAGACAGTGCCCATACAGTGGCGCTGCCTCATCGGGTAGAACCAAGCAGCGGAATAATCTTGGTTTAGGGCCGGGGCAGAATGGTGCAATCTCCTCTGCCCTGCTCAACGAAGTAATGACGAACGTGAAGAAATGTCATGAGGACAAAACAGGGCTTTGAAACAATCAAAGTGTTTAAACTCCTGAATAAATTCTTAACTAGATTAGGAGCAAGGGGATTGGCCTTTCCAGACTCTAACAGCAGCTCTAATGAAAGCAAACAGCTGAAAGGAGAGTGTGGAGTTTTATGTGGTTTAGCCCAAATGTATGATAATTTGGTTTAACATGCATACAGAAATAAAATAATTGTACTGTTCCTTGTTGTAAGAACGATGTTACTCATAACATCACATGTTCAAGGTATGTGCCAACAACTTTTCATAAACCAAACAGGTTTTAAAAATGATCTTAACCCATTTGATCCATTTGAGTTTCTAGTTATTTGTGATCTGTACAAACAGTGACCTGCGTTTCTGTAATAAGGTGTTTGTCACACACGGCTATTATTGGATGTTTGTTCACTCTTTCTCTCTCTTTTGTTTTCTCAGTATGACCTGCCTGCACATTTCCCTGAAAAGATCTTTAGTTACCACAAAACAGTGGATCTAAAAGCTGCACAACACTCCACATAATGATGATGACAAAGCTTTGAGATGATCCGACCCCCAGCAAAAAATAAATCACAGTAATCATCAATTTGCCAGTGAGGGAGAGAGCTCATGATTCTGGGGCTGGATGATTCACATTCCTAATGGAGTTCGCCCCAGTCTTCTGGGTGTTTACACTAAAAGCTTCATGCGAGCTGATCTGATTCCCACTCCCCTATTCTGTGACTAAACGCCAACACATACATTTCCCATGGGGGATGAAGAAAATGCAAGGAACGTGCCATAAAACTACCGTTAATGCCCCCAAAGGATGAGGTGGATATTATTGAGACGGATACATTACGAGGTTGACCCGAGGTCACAGCTCGGTCTTTCGTCAGGGACGAGCTGACGGCCGAGGAGCAGGCCTGCGTGTTTTCCTCCCTGCACTTGAACACCACCTCAGCTATCCGGCGTCCCACCAACACACCCACCAACCAAAACATTAACTGTCCTCTTCACTTACTCCAGGAATGTCACTAAGCTATGCAGGCCTCTCTCTGCAACCTTGTACCGCAGGATATCATTATATGTGCATGTTGGTGGGTCAACGTTGATTTATGCTTTAATAAGCCTGTGTTTGTGGCTTACGGTGTCTGGTGTGTGTGTGTGTGTGTGTGTGTGTTTGTGTGTGTGTGTGTGTGTGTGTGTGCGTGCATACCTCCAGACCCTTCTATACAACGTACATTCGATGACTCTTGGATCCATTTTAATACCTTTTCAGCACCAGCTAGACTTTAAGCAGTTAATCCAGTTTAGCAGATGTGCCATTTGCCATCTTCTGCCAAGTCACACTGCTCCTTTCAGCATAAACAAAGAGGAGGAGCTGTGGGTCAGGACTGAAAAACATAACTGCCAATGACATTATATTATTCAGCTTGCGAGCCCAAAGGTTAATGAATCTCTGGGGGGGGGGGGGGGGGGGGGGGGGGGCAGACAGACAGATGGGAGAGGAATATCAAAACTCATCATCAAAAATCTTTCCAAAGCATCATTTGTCCCGGCAGAGAAACACACACAGAAACCAGCTTATAGGACACAAGCTTACATCGTGTGATATTAATCCAGGCTCCACTGATATTCCATCCCCTCTGCAGCAATACCATAATTTAGATCATATATATATATATATAGATATTTAACAACATCCTAAACATTTATGTTACAACACTGGATGACACACCCACTGTCTCCACAGCCTGTTGACACAAACACATCGTCTCACATGGGGAGACGTCTCGGTGTGGCGCCCAATCCGTCCCGAAGGCGCAACAAAAACAGGCTTTAGTTTTTTTGTGCTCATCTTTATGTTATGAACTTGTTTTGGATTATCATGGAGCATCGAAGATGAGCTCTCCTGCTCTATCGCCTCTTTGCACCAGTTTGTTTTAAGTAGTGTGGGTGTATGCAGTTATACATAGATTTTTAGGTTGGCTATTCTTCCATCATTAAATCATATATGTTTTACATTAAATGAGACGAACTTCATTAATTAATAAAACTTGCAAGAGTCTCTCGTTTTTCTCTAATCCTCATCTCTCCACTTCCTCCCTGCAAATGTGGAGACGCCCCCGCCGCTGAGCGCTGGTGCCTGGTCAACACGCTGTAATCTCCACCACAGACTTAATGAGCTTAATGTGCACTCCCAGGCCTCTGGGCTTAAAGGCATGTGCACAGCAATCACTTCACTGCTGTGTCTGCCTCTCCCTATGTGTGTGTGAGTGCATGAAAAACATATTTTAAAAGGTCATAGAGGTGTCTGTGCTACTTAGATTCATCACCACTTTTGCACATCCTCTTTGGCAACAGTACAAACTGTCACAGTCTGATTCAATTCTTCACAATGTCCCTTTGCCCGCAGACACTGGCCTAATCATTATCATTACGTGTCTGTGACCATCTGCTGCCAAAGTGACTGTGCAGACGGCTGACATACATCCGGGGCCGTCCAAGGCCAAGCGCTCACTTTCATTTGTAAACAAGCCACATGTCGTCATGAAACCTAAAGTCTTTAAGGGAAAAGTAAATGCAGACCGGGGCTTTACAGTGGCTTCCAAGAATAGGAACAGATTTCAGAGCCTGATTGGGGATAAACCGTGATTTAGTCAAACCCACGGCCTCGAACATACACGCTAACTTTCTCCCCTGCGAGAGTGAACGAGCACATCACAGACGCTGCCATGGAAACCATTATAATAAAGATGTTTAAAGATGCTACACATCAATTCAAACAATCTATGCTGTTGATGTGACATTGATATGACAAACAACAATCTATCGCTTAAAAATAGCTAATTCTCCAGACATACCACAGCACATTAGGGCTCTCTGACTACAGTTCTGGTGATATTATCTTCTAATTTTAATCATATGATGTTTCAGGAAGAGGAACACCTCCCAGAAAGCTTGTACCTCATGTTATACAGATGAAATATACTAATAGCTATGCATGAGCATATTAAGTATGTGGAACTCTGAAGAGTGTATGTGAGGAATTATTGCATTAACCACCAACCATCGATTACAAGTGACTCAGACTGAGACTCTAGTAATAGGACAGTTTCCTGTTGCTTGGGTATTTCAACCCATCATAATATGTTAAATAATTTAACTGCATTATAGAAACTAGATAAAATGTAGATAAAATGTGTTTCACGTGGGAGTACAACATGTTCAGTCCCCACATTATCAACCACTTTTAATTCTTCATACCGCATAACAAATTCTGAATGGTGATGAACTCTACCTGATGAGTAAACAAAGGAAGACAAACAAAGTAATTACGGGAGCAGATTAAATCTCTGTCACAATAAGCAGTGACAGTCGGAAAGGAGAACTAAATTAGAGAGATAAAGGATCGCTGGCCCTGAACAACAAAATTCTTCTTTTCATGGGGACTCAGAGAGATATGTCAGTTGATCTGTAGTAATTTTCCATCTGGTCAAAAAGAAAAAACTGCCACCAGTTTGTCAGACCTTCCATTTCTGCATTCTGGCTTTTGTCTCGCGTCGAAGCACAGCCCAGAAAGGTTTAAAGTGCAACGCGTACCAAGGAGCACTGGTCCTATTCTCTAAACCTCTTATTGTGTGCTGAGCAGACTCCTTAACCCGTCATACTGGTCCTATTAATGTTCACTGAGTGACATTTAAATCAGCACTTTCACCATTGTCAGCATAATTGAGTTAAAATATCTGCCTTGAATGTTCTGCATTAAATATGATCCTTTAACAGTTGATTGATATAACTTTGGGTAGTGCAGTGCTCGACATCTATGACTCACTCCTGAGTTGTAGTACTACTTCTTACATAAGTGATTGCTAAAGCACATGCAAAAGGAAAGAGTGTATAATTCCACTGCACTGATCTCCCGTTTCTACCATGTTGTGGTAACTGACATTATGAAACATGTAGTTGTTTATCTAGAAAAATTTATAATTGTCATTATTCTAGCTTTTTATGAGATATTATTTTGGAAAACAGTTTTTGCAAGAATGCACAATCAGATTCTTGTCTCTCATTGACGATCCAACCAAGGAATAGTTTTACTTATAGTTTCCTTTCCGTGTCAGTTATCAGATTGGAAATTATATTCTGAAACTGCAGATCTGACTGGAGACTGTAGTATCTCTGACTTACAGAGGCCCGACAACTAAGCCCATTAGACTGAGCACAGCTGTGGTTACTCTTAAATATAAGATCAGAGAAATATTCCACTCTTGAATTATTCCGATTTATTTCTACTCCAGTTCTTTCAAACTGGCATGTGACTTATGTTCAACACTCCTACTCAGCCTCTACAAAGCCTGAGTGCACTCGCTGAGCCATAGAGAGGCTTTTAGTTTTCAAACGATGCATCTCAACTCTCTTTCATTACTGTTTTTCATTTATATTGTCGGCCAAGAACTAATCCTGACTTTGCATGAAGAGTTGAGGTTTTTTCAGCGTTTGCCTCTAGGTTCTTTTAACGCTGTGGAACTTCAAGCTTTCACAGCAAAGCCATTATTAAGGCCTGATGCTTCCATGCTGCATGTGTAATGCTTATTACACATACAGCATGGCTGACTCATGGATGAAGCATAGAAACCTTGGGTTTTAAAGTGTTCCTGTGCCAACTGCAATAGCTTAAATAAATGAACATGATATTTACTTGCTTGACTCATCCTCAGCACCTAAAAAAGTTGGGTATTGAATCATGGCAAAGCTGAACTTTTAGGATTATATAATGCTCTGGGACCGCCAAGTTATTGTGATTTATTTTGGTTGTTAGAATGCAAAATTATCTCAGGTTTACAATATATATACGATGCATAATGTATAACCAGCTGACCAAGAAACAAGAGAATTAATGTGAGTATTCGGTCATAAAACTCTGCACTTTTTAGGTGGTGTGATAAAAAACACTTGAGTGATTAACTAACTTGCCTCTTTATCTGTGTCGGAGGAGTCGGTGGGGAAATTAGCTTCTGTTCAAACAAGAGGCATTAAATGCTTTTAATCATCTGCTGTACCACACACTTCTCCGTGTCAGGATTATGTCGGAATATTATAAACTGCGAAGAATTTAGCGTACACCCTAATCCTTAATCTTCTTAGCAAACTTCAGCAGCATTATTACAGACTGCAACAGAACAACACAAAGGCATTTCATCATTCGAACAAGCAGTTTGTATTATGTCCCTATCAACCATGCTGCGTTACAAACTTTTCCTCGTTTTCCCGTGAACATATTCGTCAAAGCGGAAAGTCACCAATACTCTGCTATTGTACTAAGTTTTAAGGTTTCCCCAGACAGGAACAATAATCGTATTCTTTCACTTTGAGGGACACAGGCTTTGTTTGTCCAAGAAGACCACAGAAATCAACATAGATTAGAGGCTGAGATGTCGTCCATATCTCTAATTAGCTGGAGTGACTCAAAAGACCGCTAAATGTGTTTCTTGTAGAGCTGCCCTTCGTGGTTTGGGAGCATGTCTTTGGTTAGGTGAGTAGCAGTCAGACCAAACAGTATGAAAATGCATTAAAACAAGGGGGTAGCTTTGCTGGGGGTGACTTGTTTCAGGCACTGGTGAGAGGAAATATGAATCGGGGGGGGGGGATGGCAGGTAGAGCAATAAATGCATGAGCTGGAAGGTAAATCTGTCACAAAATACTGCGCTCTAAGACATACTTTTACAGCCAAGGAAAAACCCTGTTCTTTCCCAAGCTGTAAAAAAAAAAAAAAATGGTGGTAGATATTTTGACTTTCATTCCAACAGTTGAATAAAAAGTAGAAATATATAGCATTGATGATAATCCACCAGGAATGTGCACTCGCATGTATTTTATTGGGTGCTGTGACAAGGGCACTCTTTTTACATTCAGGGTTAAAGTTAGGTCTAGGTCTAGCATACAATGGCCTAAAGGGCAGGTTAAGCAATAAAAAGACTAAAAAGTGGTTTGTTTGATAGATAGATAGATAGATAGATAGATAGATAGATAGATAGATAGATAGATAGATAGATAGATAGATAGATAGATAGATAGATAGATAGATAGATAGATAGATAGATAGATAGATAGATAGATAGATAGATAGATAGATAGATAGATAGATAGATAGATAGACAGATTACTTTATTCATCCCCGAAGGTAAATTAAGTCGTCATAGCAGCCGGTATATTTGAATACAATAAAATACAATACAATAGAATAAAATAAAACATATTGAGGTAGAAAGAATAAAAACAGAAACACAAGATAAATAGGTAGATAAGGTGCAGTGGCAAGATGATGGTAATAGTACTGATGATATGATGGTAATGTTATTGTTAGACAATATATAAAAATAGTACAGTATATATAGTATATAATATAACATAATATATATTTATATATGATAGTAATTATACCAATATAATAGCAATATATAGTAATAATGGCAGCAGCAACAGTATATACAATAATAATAGTAAATATAATAATAATAATAACATGTACACATGTGTAAATATGTGTATATAGACTTATATATACAAAGAATATACAGAGAGTATGATATAATATATGATATATAGTAGAGGTATAAATATAAGTATTTGACTATACAATAGATAATATAATATACTATGAGTGTAAGAATATGTAGACAGAGTGTGCAAAAGACAATATTATTTTATGAAATGATATATAATATCAATATGGTTTATATTAACACATATCACATATGATGTGAAATAAGTGTATATGGAGCGGAGTGTTGTACAGGGTCCACAGTGCAAGGAGACAGGTATATTTAGTGCAAAGTGTAATAACAAATTTCCCGACAAAGATGCTAAAGCAAACCTAACCCAATGGAAGAAAAGAGGGATTCAGAAACTATTCAATCAATTGACAAGAAGTTCCCACAGAGTATGCCTTTCCCTTTAGAATGACAGAGATAACTGATAAGGTTAGGGTGAGGCATAGATAGGGAAATGGGAACTTGGTGGGTAGGCCTACCCGGACGTTTGCACAGAGATTACGAAATGTACCTCCCCCAGTGGTCAATTGGGTAAGTATAACTCCAGCCTTACAACAGTTAGGTCTAGGTCTAGCATACGCTGGCCTAAAGGGCAGGTTAAGCAATAAAACGACTAAAAAGGGTTTGTTTGATCATAATGGGAATCGGGTATTAATGTGGATCTGCCTCACAGGAAGGCCAGAGAGAATGGCAGCCGTTTTAGGGTATCGGCTAAAAGTGTAATAACACATTTCCCGACAAAGATGCTAAAGCAAACCTAACCCAATGGAAGAAAAGAGGGCTTCAGAAACTATTCAATCAATTGACAAGAAGTTCCCGCAGAGTTTGCCTTTCCCTTTAGAATGACAGAGATAACTGATAGGGTTAGGCATAGATAGGGAAATGGGAACTTGGTGGGTAGGCCTACCCGGACGTTTGCACAGAGATTACGAAATGTACCTCCCCCAGTGGTCAGTTGGGTAAGTATAACTCCAGGATTACAACAACATCTCTGACGTCTGCAGCCGTCCGTCTGCACATTCACAAAGAAGCAACGATAAGCTTTGAGGTGAGGTTGCTTCTTTGAAGTTCGGCGAAGCAGATTACAACACTGACGTGTCAGGGGATTTGTTTTATTATATTGTTAGATAGTTAGTCCTTATCACACTGTTGTATAAAACGTCACGATTGTCAAGATTGCCGATTGGTTGAGTGCGTGTGTTATGGTTGGACCTTCTGGATAGAGGGCTGAAGAGGAAATGCATCGTCCATCTAAACTCATTCAGTCTTTGATCTGTACGGGGATTTCCTTTTAAGGAATACATTTAAAAAATCGATTGCTTACATGATTAGTTGTAACACAAAGTACACAGTGGGTACAATAAAAGTGTGTTTGATGTGATGGTGATATCTGTCTCTACTTTACCAGGAAAACCCCTGATGTGTGCGTGTGTGTGTGCGTGTGTGTGTGAGTGTGTGTTTGTGTGTGAGTGTGTGTGTGTGAGTGTGTGTTTGTGTGTGAGTGTGTGTGCACGTGTGTGTGTGTCTGTGTTTGTGTGTGAGTGTGTGTGTTTGTGTGTGAGTGCGTGTTTGTGCGTGAGGGTTTGTGCGCGTGTGTGTGTGCGTGAGTGTATGTGAGTTTTTGTGTGTGCGTATGTGTGTGTGTGTGTGAGTGTGTGTGTGCGTGTGTGTGTGTGTGTGAGTGTGTGTGAGTGTGTGTTTGAGTGTGAGTGTGTGTTTGCGTGTGAGAGTGTGTGTGCGCGTGTGTGTGAGTGTGAGTGTGTGTTTGTGTGTGAGTGTGTGTGCGCGTGTGTGTGTGAGTGTGTGTGTGTGTGGTTGTGAGTGTGCTTTTGTGTGTGAGTGTGTGCGTGTGTGTTTGTGTGCGTGTGTTGTGTGAGTGTGTGTGAGTGTGTGTGAGTGTGTGTGCACGTGTGTGTGTGTGTGTCTGTGTGAGTGTGTGTGTGTGAGTGTGTGTGCGTGTGTGTTTGTGTGTGTGAGTGTGTGTGCGCGTGTGTGTGCATGTGTGTGTGTACATGTGTGTGTGTGTCTGTGTGTGAGTGTGGTTGTTAGTGTGCTTTTGTGTGTAAGTGTGTGTGTGTGTGTGTGTGTGTGTGTGTGTGCGTGTGTGTGTGAGTGTGGTGGGGAGTCGGTCCCCCTCCTCGGTCCCCACCTCCCGGTCCCTGACCCAATCACAGCCGAGGAGCGGGCCAGCGGGGGGCGTGGCTCCCGGAGCCGGTGGGGGAGGGTCACGTGTGTACACAGTGACGGGCTGTAGTAAAGTCCTCCGTGGCTCCGCCTTCTTTTCACAACGAGCCTCGTCCGCCGGAGAAGTTCCCGAGCGAAGAGCTGCGAACCCCGGGTTAGGGTTAGGGGAAGCGGATCCGTGGGACCCGGGACCCGGAGCGCTGCGGAGGCCCCGGGACTTCTCCTCCTGCAGGATGTGTGTGTTTGGAAGGAAACGAGCGAGAAGTGCGAGTGGAAACGCTTCATCCGAACCTGATGCGCCCGGAGGTTCGTCACCGAGCCAAGTCCCTGCGATCCTGGTGAGTTCAGACTGATTCTGCCGCTAGTTCCGTGCGTAGAAGCGCAAAGTCTGCGCCGGATTTCCCACGTTCGCAGCGATAGAGAATATGAATGTGACTGAGCAGCTCTATTCGTGACAGCTCCCCCCCCGCTTTGATGTGCTCAGTCAAGTGTGATGGAGAGACCCCCACTGTCCACGACCACCCCAACTCACCCCAGTACTAATACTTCAGATGCTGGAGAGAGAACCTGACGTTTGTTTTCTGAACCTCCAGGGTTTGAACTTCCTGGCGTGTTTCTCACGGGGTCAGTTTTCTCTAGAGCTGGGAATAGAATAGAATAGAATATAATAGAAAATAATAGAATAGAATAGAATAAAAGAAAGAGAAGTTGTGTCAGGTCAACCAGAGTCCTCCTGCCGAGCACAATCCTCTCATTTCCCTTCTTTTGAAATTCAAATAAACGGTTGAAGGTCGTGTGAGACTTCCCGTTTATATGAATAATGGCCCATCTAACTTTATAATATTGTATTTTACAATTAAATGTAGATAGCCTGTTATATATTTGAAGACCAATGTCGTCTGTATGAATATGAGAATGAAAGAACAAGGAAATGTTTTGGACAATCTGAAGTGGTACATAGCTGTTAATATTGAGGTGATATAATATATAGTAATTGTTGATTTTCAATCATAAATACTGACGTCTGTAAATGCACACTTAAATATATTTATATATATTAAATATATTTCCCATATTATGATATAATTTTGTACATAAAAATCTAGAAATTAGTACATAAAGCATTAAGTACTCAAAAGGCACTTCTGGTAAGAATGAGTGTTATTATATGGGAAATATATTTAAGTGTGTATTTACAGACGTCAGTATTCATGATTGAAAATCAACAATTACTATATATTATATCACCTCAATATTAACAGCTATGTACCAGAGCTAATGGGATGTAACCACAGTGAGTTTGTTTATCTGACCACATGTGATGTTTGGTACTGGTACACATAGATCTATGCTGGTACACATAGATCTATGCTGGAAACTCCAAGATGTTGACACTTTACTGGATCTCTACATGTGCTAATGCAGGGACTTAACTTCCAGTACATTAGTAAGTGATTAGTAACTGTTTCATATATATATATATATGTCAGCATAACACCAAAACCTGCCTCTTAATTCAAAGTTTTTATTATATTCAAAGCTTTTAATGTTCATTTACAAATGATATATTTCAGATTCTGGCTCAAGACGATGCACACATGGAAGTATCAGTGGCAGTGATCTTTTATAAATGACGTTATACCCTTACTGACTATGACTGAATTCTATTTTAAGTACACACCCCTCAGCCAAATTAAATGCTTCTTGAGCTGATGGCTTTGCACTTGTTGTCGTCAGCTCCGTCCATGTGATCGAAGGGGACAAGTGTGTGTGTGTGTGTGTGTGTGTGTGTGTGTGTGTGTGTGTGTGTGTGTGCTCAATGACAGTAAGCCCTGCTTTGTGCTGACCATTGAACTCTGACTTGTGCCGAAGCCTGTGACAGTTCAGCGTGTTGCCGGAAGGAAGCCGTGGAAACCGGCCGTGACTCGTGCTTGATTGAACAGAGACGAATCCACTCAGGAAACACTGGTTTTTCCCATCACTATGTGTTAGATCTGTCTGTGAGGAGGAGTCCCTCCACAACCACAAGTAGTGTGTGCACAAGATCTATGGTTGGCCAGGAATGCCACTCACCAGAAACAAGCGAACCTGTCCTGCACACAAACACATTCCTGTGAGTTTCTCCTCAGAAATGGAGTCAGTATTTTAATAACCCCTATGAGCTTAGAATTTTTAATTTGCTAAATGGTTTTTGCATTCACCTGAAGCCAGATCCCTCATTAATTTTTATTTTATTTATTTTATTTGCCTTTATTTAACCAGGTCGGTCCCGTTGAGATACAATGACCTCTTTTCCAAGGGAAGCCTGGCCAAGACAGCAGCATACAAAAAATGTCAACAGTCACAAGACACACAGAAATCACATAACACAGATAAAATACATTTAGATACATTTTAGATAAGGCAACAGGACTAAAGCTCCGGATTCACACCAAAACAAGAACAAGTGCGGTATGTAGCCGCTCCAATTTCTCCCACACGTTTGATAATTCCAAGAGTTATAGGCAGCTGAGAGAATCACCAAAACCAGGAGAGATTTAGGGTTTTTATTTTAAAGTTTAACATGGTTGTGGCCTCCCAGGATGAAGTTAGTTACGTTTTTTTTGAATTATAAGAGGATAAACAGTCCCAGCATGTGAGCAGCGTGATCTTCTCTTCTCCCAGTCGTACTCCGGGCTGCCGCTCCGCTGCACACTGCAGACACGAGCAGCGAATCATGTGACATCACTCAGTACTTTCTGAGAAGCGCCTGTAAATTCCAGTAAGGATATATGAGGGGTGTGGGCCGTGCATGTCACACTACTCCCATCAGCCCGCGAGATCTGGCCGCAAAACACTGAGACGTCAGGCATGTGGGCGTCACTCTTACGCCGTGGTGTTGTCTGCTGGGGCTGAAGCAGGCCCCCCCCCCCCCCCCCTCTGGGAGTATTCAAGTTAACTACCTCTGGCATGAAATGGGGCAAAAAGTTCAGACGGGGTTTAACCGAGTCTGCGACAGCTGTCAGAGTCAAGGGCGAGAAGAAGAACACAAAGAGTTTTCCTTGTGTAGTTTTTAGGGATGGGGAGAAAAATGGATTCAGTTACAAATCGCGATTCCTGTGAATGACGATTTTAAATCGCCATGCTGCCTCCCAAATAGATTTAAAAAAACCCAAACATATTTATTGGTTTATACGGGGGGGGGGGATATATGGGAGGAGCAACATCACCCCAGAGCATGTTGACCAGCTCTTGTTTTTGCACAAGAATCTAAACATACCCAAGCACTAGCTTTGCATCGGCTACATGCAAACAACAATAGCCTACTTTTTGTTTATTTCAAAGTTTATATTTTAAGTAAACTTTTATTCATTCTATTTAATTTACCTTTTATTTATTGTTTAAAAGTAGCCTAAGTGGCATTCATTTCTTAATCTGTCAGTTTGTGTGCAGTTGACAGGGGCTATACAATAATAGGGCACATTTTTATTTATTTTCTCTATTGGCTGCCCGGCAGTCATTAAGTTAATGTTAATATTTGAAATAAAACTTGTAAAGTTCGAAGTGAATTTGACTGTGTTGTATGAAGGTATGATTCAACATTTTTCCATGGTCCAGTATTTAAAAAAAAAAATAACCAAAAGAAATCCCAGGAAATCGTAATATCGAATCGCAATACATATCGTATCACCACCTAAGTATCGTGATAGTATCGTATCGGGAGGTCCCTGCCGATTCCCGTCCCTAGTAGTTTTACGTGTTGCACTTTTATGGGGTGCAGCTCGACCGGTCTTTCTCCTGGATTTACTTTCTCAAATACATGCTGGCAGAAATAGATGCATATAGATACTTTATAAAAGACACCATACAGTAAATCGTTAGCTTTCTTGTAGCTATGGATATCTGCCTTCTTAATTGAGAGTAAAGATAGATATGTACATATACAAGGAAACAGACAGAGCTTTCTGTCCCTGCTCGATGTTCATTTACTTTAATTTTGTATTCACGTCTTCTGAAAGCTAACAGAACGAAACGGAGCAGTACCACCACAAATTGTGAGGGGGCAGTGTAGCAGGCATTGTTAGTGAGACATCTACAGGACTCGAGGAAGACAACAGATAACAATCATAGACATATATAAGGCTAGATGTCTCGGCCAATGGAGTCGAACGTCACCACATGGCGGCCATCTTGCTGCAGGCGGCTCGCTCACCCATAACATTGTGTTGTCGTGGTGCGTACTTTTTAAATAACCATAACTTGCTCAATTTGCAACCGATTCTTAAACCTGTTTGGTTTGTTATAAACGTCAGAGATGTAGTTATGACACTGCATAAATTATTAAATTTTTTAGAAAAATAACATAATTATTCATAAGTATGCAGTGTCATAGCATCATCTCTGACATTTATAACAAACCAAACAGTTTAAAAATCGGTTGAAAATTGAGCAAGTTATGGTTATTTAAAAAGTACGCACCACTACAACACAATGTTATGGGTGAGCGAGCCGCCTGCAGCAAGATGGCCGCCATGTGGTGACGTTCGACTCTGTTGGCCGGCAACGCGGCCGAGACATCTAGTGTTTATATATGATATCTATGATAACAATAGCCAAACTTTTTGAGCAGAGACTTTGGGAGTTGACAAGAAACAACAGACGTCTGTAGGATGTGTGTTGTTGTCAGAAACTTGTGACTATTGCTCTACAACCACACCAGGACGCATGGCAGTGTGTGTGTGTGTGTGTGTGTGTGTGTGTGTGTGTGTGTGTGTGTGTGTGTGTGTGTGCTGTGACGGTTACATTGTTTGAAATGGATTCATCTCTTTTTAGGGATCATAAATGAGAAATGACCAAAAACAATCCAACAAGAGAATGTCATTCGATTAATTAAATTGTCATTAGCGTGTTACAATAGATCATAACCTTAGTAACAGACTTATAATCAAGAGTAGTGACAGTAAAGATTGTCCATGACAACTTATTTATGTACTTTAAAAGAGACACAACTACCACATCTACATATTCCTTATACATTTGTTATTACACATAACACTGCCTGTGGTTTTGCTTGTACGTTAGCAGGGTTTTCTGTGACCTTCTCTCCACCATTACAACGTCACCTCCCTGGGTTGTCTTGGACTTTAGAAATGTAATGGTGCTTATTACCTTGAATTAAAACTGACATCGCTCATGCCGTGTGAGTGTGTGTGTGTGTGTTTGTTTGTGTGTGTGTGTTTGTGCATGTGTGGTGCCTCAAAGACAGGGGTAGACGTTTTCTTTCTTTCACCTCTCCTGTGTTTTTTCCCCCCTCAGCTGAGTGGAAAACTAGAGATCTCATTATCAAAGGCTGCTGGCAATATGTGCATAGCTAAAAGTGCAATGTCTTTCACAACAGCCGAGGTGAAGTCGCCCCAGAGCAGATCTGAGGCAGACAGTTCACAGTTAGTACTGATTGTTGACAAGATCAGCATGAAAAATCAGATCTGAAACATATAATAAGTGTTGATTATAGCAAAGTAGCAACCAGGCCTGGACCTGTTTGTGGTTGTTTAATGGGTGAACTCGAGGGGTTTCTTATTTTTAAGCAAAATTACCTGATAGGTCAACTTGAAATAAAATAAGTTATAAATTAGAATAGAATATTTTCACAAAATTTGAATATTCAGATTATGGTTCAGATCGACATTATGTCCCCTACGTCAAATGTCCGATATTACCCTGACACTTTTGGAAAATATCGCCATTGCGAAGTTTGCGCCCTTCAAAAAAACGGCATTATATCAAAAACACGTAGCATACCTACATGTCTGGATTCCCTCTGCAGAGGACGTTATGTTTTCGTCTGTGTGTTTGTTTGTTAGCAGGCTTTTTCTCAAACTAAACCAATATCCATTAAGTTTTATGGTGGAGCATGACCCAAGAAAGAATCCATAAAACGTTATAGCAGATCTGGAGAAACCGACAAATGCAGGATTTTGAATATGTGTTTGCTGAGGTGGTATGCCCTCTCCAATAGCCTTGTAGTAAAATGTTTGCTTATGACATATTTGTGTAAAGGTTTTGTGTCTTCTTCGTACTATTCTTAGTCTTAATTTGGTTAATATCAGAATGTTGGTGTCCATGGCAACGTGTCTGCTGTTAAGATGGACTGAATCAGATACTGGGCAAATCTTTTCCGTGGAGATGGAGGAAACAGGAACTATTCCATCCAACTCAAGACTCGTGAGCAAGTGTCTGTACTTGCAGTGAAGTTGTGTTGATGCTGCCGATCTGCTTGCTCAGACGTCTTCGGAGACAGCGACAGCATCGTGACTGTAATTAAACTCTGGCACACACCAAAACACAGCTATATAAACTCCTTTTATATGCAGAATGATGAGGTTCCACTCGGCTGTCGGAAGCTGCAGAGCGAGCCAACGTGATAATGAAAGGGCGGCTGGGATGTCTGTATACAGCAGGTGCTGATGAATGGGGACAGCCAACCGCAAAGCAGCCAGAGATCTCTTTAATAACCCCCGACCTGTCTTTAAGTCATTTTCTCTTTTAAGTGAGGATAGGTTGTTGAAGGGGTGAAGGGGAGGGAGGTGGGGGGTGGGAGACGCACTTTCAATCTACAATACAAGTAGGGTTGCAAAGGGGCGGAGCGTTTCCGGTAAATTTCCAGAAACTTTCCGGAAACTTTCCATGGGAAGTTTAGCTCAGGAATTTTGGGAATTTTGAGAAAATAAATAAATACGCAAATTAAACACTGAGCAATAAAAACATCATTCAAAACTCTATTTTAAAGATGTATGGAATGCAGCACCGTTCACGTTGATTTTCAACCCTCCACTGGTCATTCTTCCATCACATGCACAGATAACTCCCAGCATCCTTCACTCTACAGCAGGGCTACTGAGGCCTGCTGTAGAGTGAAGGACTAGTCAGGTAAGTTTCCATGATATTACTGGGGAAATATATTAGCATGCTGATTGAGGATTGTTCATCTGTTCATCTAGACTATTTCCATTCATTTATCCATCAATTGTAAAATATGTTTACAGACGATTCCAATTGTTTGGCTAACTATTTATATCTCTGGCATTGCATTAGTGTTTTTTTACAAACTTTTTTCTCCTCTTATTCTACAGAACAATGCCACGTGCACTCTCTCATGTGTGGAGACATTTCACCCCATCCAATGTAGAAGGAAAGGCTGTGTACATTTGCAAATACTGTGCAAAGACCTATGTTAAGAATGACACAACGATGCAGAAGCATATAGTCAAGTGCCCAAAGTTTCCTCAGGGCTCAAATCAGCCTATGACACAACAAAATGTTTATATTTATGTCTGTATATGACAAGGTAAATACAGTTAGTATAAATTACCCACAACATTGCCCGTTTATTCCCGTTAATTCCCGTATATTCCCGTTTATTCCCGTTATTTTCCGTTAATTCCCATGGAAAGTTTCCAACTTTGAATATTCCCGGAATTTTGCAACCCTAAATACAATCAGAGAATAATAGGGCCACGGCTGATGATGGGCTCCTGTCCGGGTCTGTTTGACTCAGTGAGTCACTGCTGCTGTTGGAGAACCATGTTTACAACAGGCCGGACCAGGGCTCCTGTTCTGGGAACTATAGTTGTTGTTTTTTTTTGGTTGTTGTTTCTTTTTGAGTAACTCTACACTTCCTTCCTCCTGATCCGGTTCCAGTCCGCCCCTGAGCTCCGGCCTCCAGCACTACAGCCTCATTACAGCCAATTGGAGCCGTACAGAGGAGGGACTGAGCCCCTGTGTGTGTCTGTGTGTGTCTGTGTGTGTCTGTGTGTGTCTGTGTGCGTCTGTGTCTGCGGCTTCAGGCCAAACAGCCCCTCTGTAGTGAAGTTACGTAAGGAAGCGGAGGAACGTTTCCCCTTTACTGGCAATGTCACTCATCCTCCCGAGAACGAATCTGTCTTCCTTCCCCTTGTATTGTTTCTTTTATTACAGGGGAGGTATTTCCATAGAATTGTGCAAAGTTTGACACATCTTCTTTTATCGTGTGTTACTTTTTGTTTCTCTTCAGCTCTTGTGAGAATTGTTCTTTTTTTGAAACAGTTTTGCAGAATGAAGCCAAACATATGGAAAAGTATCACTGAGGAAATACAGTGAACTTCTTTGAACTCTTATCCATGCAATGCTGCGATAGCCTCATGATCTTCCCTGTCCTTGATCAAAGCGTGTTTGAAAAGATGAATAAAAAATGACCTGAGTTAATAATGCAAAGGGAGCGTTACATAACTGTTTTAAATCTCGCTGCCTCAGCGGTCTTGACACACAAAGGCTCCTTACGTGTGCGTGGTCGTTTCCTTTGACCTTGCCCTGAACTCCAACCCCTCCACCCGGCCCTCACCCACCCGTCCCCGAGAGCCTGCTTCACATTTCACTCTTTATAAATCTACCCATCATCATGTGCCTTGTGCCCGACCCCCCCGCCCCCTCCACCCAAGTCAACTTGGCAGTAACCTGAACAGAGGGTGCAAATGCTTTACTCAAGAGCAGGACCTCCAAAGCCGGTGTTCCTCTTAATCTCGCTGCCTGACCACAAAGGCAGCTCTGGCACCGGCAGCAGAGGCCCCTGCATGTGACTGTGGCTGAGAGGGAGAGAAAGAGAAAGAGCGAAAGAAAGAGAGACAGAAAAATGTTGCAGAGGCGTCAAACAAACCCAGCGTTGCATTCTTCCATCAGAACAAGGGCCTCATTTGCTGCGGCCGGTGTGGCTCTCACAGAGGAGAACCAGTGGGTTTTGAGGGCGAGCGCTCGCAGCCGAAACACTGTGGCAGCTTCATTGTGAGGGCTTCGTCCTCAGCCAGTCAGATGCACTGAAGTGAAATTAACAGCGTTACCCGGCGCATAATAGCCGCGCCGTGTTTTTGTGTCACGGCCCGGCTTGCTCTCCTGGCGAGAACAGAGAGGGTGGAGCTCTGCAGCCGAGCCGAGCACACAACACAAACAGACGTATTTACATAAAACACATCAATAGTTAATCAAACCTATTTACACAGGAGCTCACAAATGGGACTTTTGTCATTTTATAATTGTGATATTTGTCTTATCCATTGAGGCGGTGGACTAGTGGTAGAAACTTGGACTATGGGCAGAAAAGGTCTCTGGTTCGTCTCTGGTTCGACTCCACGGAGAAACAACAAAAAGACGAACCTGGATTCGACCCTGTTGGTCCAAAAATAATCCAAGAGGATTCTCCCTACCCTGCCTAGTGCCCCTGAGCAAGGCACCTTACTCCCCTAACATCTGCTCCCCGGGCGCTGTACATGGCTGCTCACTGCTCTGTGTGTCCTGCACCAGATGGGTTAAAAGCAGAGGTTACATTTCCCTACAATTGCATGTCTGTGCATGTGTTTGGGACAAATAAAAATGTATCTTAATCTTAATTACAGGAACAATGACTTGAAATACATGGTTTTAATGTTTTTACAAAGAGAAGTTAGCTTTGAAACTGAACCGATCACATACTTTTGTCTGAACAGGATATGAAAGTAAGAGTCATCCCACACAGATTATTGTTTCATCGTCGGTAGTGACAAATCTATATGGTTTATGAGAGTATTACACTGATATTTACCATGAACTCACTCTGTTCTTCCCACCTCTCTGCCTGCAGTCGACCTGTTGAGTGCTGGACCCGTGTCGGAGCCCAGCGATGTGGATCTGCATGGTTCACAATGAGACGGACACCAGCGTGGACTTCCGCCTCTGCCAGGACTTTGGCCTCATCCTGTCCGTCTTCTCCCTCGTCTACCTCCTGGTGTGCTTCCCACTGGGGCTGTGCTACAATGTCCTGCTGGTCGTGGTCAACCTCTCCAACAAGGTGTCCATGACTATGCCCGATGTGTATTTCGTCAACATGGCCATCGCGGGCATCGTGCTCAACCTGGTGGCGCCCGTGGAGCTGCTGAGCTCCACCTTCACCCGCTGGCACTTATGGGAGTACAACAACGAGGTCTACATCACGCTGCTCATCCTCTTCAACATCTCCTCACTGGTCATCATGTATTCCACCACGCTGCTCAGTCTGGACTACTATATAGAGCGAGCGCTGCCTCGCACGTACATGTCCAGCGTGTACAACACGAAACACGTGTGTGGGTTCATCTGGGGCGGAGCGGTGCTCACCAGCTTCTCCTCGCTGCTCTTTTACGTGTGCAACCACATCTCCACCAAGATGGTCGAGTGCTCGAAAATGCAAAACAAGGAGGCGGCAGACGCCATCATGATGTTCATCGGCTACGTGGTTCCGGCTGTGGCCGTCCTTTATGCCTTTGTGCTCATTTTGCGCATTAGAAAAGAGACAACGCCTCTGGACCAGGACTCGGCTCGCCTGGACCCTTCCATCCACAGGCTGCTGCTCGCCTCCGTCTGTGTGCAGTTTGTCCTGTGGACCCCATACTACATGACCCTGCTGGTGCACACTATAGCTGGTGCGCCGGGGTACGTTAGCAATGCACACTACTTACCTACCTATTACTTCTTGAGATGTGTGTCCAAGCTGCTGGCGTTCTCGAGCAGCTTTGCGATGCCTCTCATGTACAGGCAGATGAACAAAAACTTCTCCAACAAGCTCCAGCGGCTGCTCAGGCGGCTGCACTGTGGAGGCCGCTCCTGTCCTCACGAACGCTCAAACGTGCAGCAAGTGGTGACGTGAGGTCAGCCCCCCGGGAGATCAGCAGGCACACCCTGCCACGCCCCTCCCACTTCCACCTCATGGCCTTGCCGGCACTTAACCCCCCACCTGCCCCCACAGAGCCAGTATCTGACTGCTCTCCCTCGCTGCTCTGGACTGTGTTAGGAGCGACCTAGCTGACCGGGGAATTTCCTGTCACCTTCCAAAACTTGATCTGATAGATAACCTCCTCTGCAGTGAGAGGACAAACCAAGCAAAAAACCACTAAGTGCTGTTATTTCTTGTCACAGAGTGAAGCTCTCCACTAAGATATTCTGGCCTCTAGTTTCAGGGCAGTACATTTGGCAAAATCAGCCACTAACGCTGGCACAGTCTCCTGTTAGCCACGGACTCCCAGTCACTTTCCCTCTGCACTGGGTGTTTCTTTGTGTTAAGTTGTTTTCCTGCTGACAGCGTGCTAGTGTGGCTCATCCATGACCGCCTGAATTTTACTGTTAAGTGACAATATGCTATCAGATACAATATATTTTGTCTTTAGTGTTTCCCTCCAGCATGAAGCTACCCCCCCACACACACAAACACAAGCAGAAGCAGTAAAGCTTTAAACTTAAATTATGAAGTGACGCCAATTTGTTTTGTTTCTCTCTGCGTTGACGGATGGCGGCTGGTGTGTATCAGCAACCCACCACAGCTAATGAACTCGTGTTGTGTGTCAACATTGCAAAGCTCCGTCTGCCGCCCTGGAGCTACAGGCCTTGATCACTTGAAAGAAAAGACAGTTCTACCTTTGCAGAGCTGAATTTTCCTTTTTACTCAAATGCGTGGAGAGTGACGCCTCATTATCAGCGCAAAATGCTCTTTACATTTCAAAGGTGAAGTACAATTCTTCATGGACTCTTCCAGATCTTGTATCTTCTTTATTGATACCAGCACTACCCTGTAGCTATAAGTAGGCGCTGGTTTGAAGACATGTTCTCATTTTTTTCATAGATTTGAGTTCACTCACAGGCAAAGAGAGATTATTCTTGCGTATGTGAAGCTCCAAGTTATGAAATATACAGTGTACACACCCACACCACTTTGACACATGAAATGCTCATATAAAGCTTGTTTTCAGGTTTCAGACATAACCGGTATACCTCTCTGCTGAAATCACATCACCTGTTAACCACGCGCAGCTCAAATCCACTCATTTAAAAAAAGAAATCCACTCATTAATCTGAGTGGAGAGCCTCAGCTCGTTGTGTGACCTGTTGAAATGTGTTTTGCATCTGCTGGAGTTATGCATGCGGTGTCACGTCGGGTCAGTCAAGTCCGCACGGGGTCACAGAGAAGACCCCCGAGGAGGAGGTGGAATGTACATTCCCTAAATCGCATGCCCACTTACGAATGGTTGGGAGGTTTTTCCAGGTGGAAATGTGTCGCCTGACTGGGTCGCTCCACAGGCACCATCAAAAAAAAAACACAACAACCTTCACTTAAGTATGAAAGACTCACCTGCCAAGAACCTGCAAACAGCGTGTTTGACACCGAAGTAGAGTTTGATCTGTAAATGCTGCTCAGATGCATCAAGGTTAACTGCACGTTTTTTGGCAGAAGCTCCTTTGCTCTCTCGCCGGCCACTAAGTGAAAAGTGAACGGACAATTCTAATAGAGATGAATCCCAGTTATAAAAATGAACAATAAAATGTTGTTCTTGCATTATGAGGTCTGCGCATGTAGTTAATGTTTTATTCGGCTTCTGAATGAAATAGCAAGTTTATGAATCATCTGGGGCTGGAGGTGACCACGCTGGTAAATCCCTCTCTAACAGTCAATGATAATCACTTATATATGTAAAAGGTTGAACTTTACAAACAACTGGCTTTGACTGTTAAATGCAATGGATTGGACAGTCATTTAAACTTGTCATAGACATGTGCCGTTATTATTAAGATTATATTATAATTTTACATTTACACATACTCACAAAACAGGAATATTTTGCTTCCAGGACTGTGGTATGAAACAGTGTCCAACAATTGACTCTTCGCTTCAAAGCTCCACCATCACTTATGTGTATCTGCAATCAGCCAGTAGGAAGTGAGTGTTTGTTTTCAACTGAAACCGTGTGTTTACTTTAAGCGCTACAGTATCTGCTGCCCCCATTCCTAGAGAAAATCACATATTTTGACTCAGTTAATCATTATTTAGCCTCAGTTCAAAGTCCTGATGCTCACTATTTATTTAAGACTGGGAGTCAAAACAGCACTATGTAAAATGATGAGTGGTGTGAAATGTGGAAAAGATGGTGTCCATTTTAAGACATGTCCACGTTGTTTTTACCAAAAATTCAACTAATACTTAATCAGTAGGTCACACTTGAACTACAGCGAACAGAATCAAATGTTTCCTTTAACATCATTATTTGATCCTTTGGTTTTTTTATGCAGATTAAATGAACAAACTTGATGTCGATTTGCCTGTAATTTCATGTCAATGCATCGAAGTAGAAACATTGGAAATATGGTTATTTTGATTTCAAAATATTTGTAGGTTTCAGTATCTTTTAATCTAGGTCAGAATTTGCATTTGTGACAATCATTGGGATTTTAAAGCGATGTAAAGAGTAAGGACCATTTAACTTCATCATGTTTACTGCACCACCTTGAGGCAAATTACACAAAACCTTCATGAATTCAACCAATCGAAATGATCGGTTTTGGTAATAATTAGCAGCCACCATAAATTGACTAACTGCACCATCTTCACAACTGACAAGTGAAGCTTGATCATAGTGGGTTTTCAATCGCGTGCTCTGTCTGTCTGGGTTTGGTTTCTTATTTCAGAGAAGCCATACACTCTCACATCATTGCAAAGAAATGTGAGTGATTACCACTGAGCTCAGTTGAATAGCGGAAACAGGCCGAACAGTTTGAGTTTTCGAATGTATGCAGATGTATTTTAGCTGGCAAAACCTCAGAAGTCGAGTTGAATCCACTTTTCAGATGTGATGCTTTTTACGACTGCGTATGCAAGTGTAAATGTCATGTGTATATATGTTGTATGTGAGAGATTTACAGGAAGACAACACGCTCTTTCAAGAAAGGCATACAGTATTATTTTTTTGAGAGATATATTTAGATTCTGTAAGTAATCTACCCAGCTGAGTCAAAGACTGAATAAACAATAAACTAACATGGATGGTACCTCTCGTTTTTATACTGATGATAATGTGTTGAAGTAGAAGGGCACTGAAGAGCCCATGTTTTGTTGAAATCTGTTCTGTTGTTTTCGTGTTATCTTGCTCACAAACAGATGAAGACATTTCCTCCTTGGTTGAGTTAAATATCACTCCTGCTGTCTGTGGCTGACGAGTTCACCAACCACGACAGGTTTCAGGGGGACTGGATTTGGATTTGCTGCTTTGTCCTCAAAAATGTCCCCTGCTGCTCGGCTACATTGTTCCACTTTGCTTTTATCTACAACTCGAGTTCATCAAAACAAAATACTGTTGGATTCTTGTCTTCAAGCCTCTAATCTCGTGGTCGGGTCAGGGTGACGGGCAAGTTGCACTGGTTCCTGCCTCCCTCTGATCGGCAGCGACCGTGGATGTGAGGGAATCTGCTCGTTTTTTGTGGCGCGACCCTTTAACCGTGACACACAGACTGCGGAAAATAGCAGCTTTTCAGGCATTCAGGGAATTGTTATGTCTTCTGCGGTTCTGGTAGTCCGTTACTGCTGCCATTCATAGTGGAAACAATGTTGTGTATAGGCTACATCTGATAACAATGCTGCACACAGAGCCGCCTGCAAAAAGCAAAAAAAGAACCTGGAAAAATCTGATGTAAGGTGCCATATTGCAGGGAGGAGTGATCATAATGCACCAGCTGTTTTTACTACTGCCCTGTTACAACAATAACAACAATGCATTGCACAATAGTGTAGGTATTAGGAAAGTGTTGAGAGCCAGAAAACAGAGCCAAACATGAGAGGTCCAGCAGGAGGAAGGGGAGGTCCTGAATTAAATGTACTACATCTGGAAATGATATGATAATGGAGTGAATTGAACATGGTTGTCATGGTAGCCGTTTCCCCCTCTGAGGACTAGAGTTTCAGGGGGGGGGCTGTGACTGGAGTCCGTTAACTCAGGAGAACAACACAGAGAACACAAATCATCCATGAGATCACCCGCTGCAAAGTTAGTCTGTATTCATGTGTTCTTTATTTTGAAAGAACAGGAAGTAAATGAGAAAAAAGGAAAAGTATGACATAATTTTTTTTTTCTTGTAATTTGACATGGCTTTTCTCCAAAGTGACGCAAGAAGAGGCACAACCCAAGTCCCTGTGGATCAGGGAGAGGCCCTGAAGAATGCATGACTCCATGTCCCACTTGACACAAGTGGGACATGGATTCAGGTGAACAAAGAAAAACATAAGTGGCCGGATTTGTTTTTATTTTAGAGAGGGAAAGAAGATGAGATGCTCTCTGAAGAGTCTTCAAGCTAGCAACTGGGTGATCAACCAGAAATGTTCGAATTCAAGATATAGTAAACTATAGTGGCAGTAAGTGGAGCACATACCTCCGCCAAGATCTAACAGTCCCCTTATGAAACAAATCCGTTTTCCTCAGTTTCAGCTTGATATTCACTATCCCTGTGACAAACCAAATCTTGAAGTATTACCATGTTAAATCAATTATTTCATCCAAACAAAAGGTACACTTTAAAAACACCAGTTCGCCATTTTGTGGAGGTTTATATTCCTGTCAATATCCCTAATATGACCATATTGTATGTAAAGATGAACAATACATCCTCAAAATATCCTGTATACAGGTGCGACCATCTTGCGCTTTTGACGTAATTTGGAGTCTACACACCAGTGATCGGGAGCTGTATTGAGGTCCCACTGATACACTTGCTCGACCAATCAGGAGTCATAACAGAAACCAAATTATTTTCATGTACTTTGTTTTTTTTTGTTTGGTCCATGTTCCATCCACTAAAATGAAGGTGGCTGAAGGTATGGCCCATACAGCAGCCAGCCACCAGGGGGCAATCAAGAAGATTTGGCTTCAATTTTTGGGCTTCAGTTTATACGGTTTATGACTATGACTAATTCTTGGCTGGGAGCAGTTGCCAGGCAACCACCTTAGAACAGAGGGTCACGCTAGCTGTTTCCCCCCTTTTTCCAGTCTTTGGGCTAAGCTAACTGTACCTAATGTAATGAATAGACATGAGGGTGGTGTAGACTATATCTCATCTAAATGTCAACCAGAAAATTCAATTAGCATTTTTCCATTTGTCTTGCTATGCCTTTAGTGCGTAACAGTACATTTACGTATCATAAATGTAACTATTGGAACTGTATGCAGTAGGTCTTAAAATAAACTGTGTGTTAATTCAGAAGTTTCAGGTTGTTTCCCGCAGGTTGCATTAAAGGGTTAGTTCACCCACAAATGATGGGGGGGTGGGTGAAATGTTTAAGTCCACAAAACTCTTTTGGAGTTTCAGGAGTAAACAGCTTGAAGCCAAATCCTATGCAATTGACGTAAATAGCGACCAGATCTTCAAAGGTTAAAAAAACAACAGAAAAAAAACACCATCATTGTTTTGGACTCACTTCCCCCGCCCCTCCATGGTGGTGAGTATATAGTGAATTTTCATTTTTTTCCTGTGAACTCTCCCCTCACGCCCCAGCGAAACAGGAAAAGCTTTTAACTGTACAGGCGTCTGTCGAGGAAACAGGGTAACGCTGACAAAGCACCGTTTTTAATGTGCTACATTAGTCTTAATGTTGTTTTTCTCCTTTAGGGGTTCCGCCAGACCAAAAGTATGAGGGTCAATTCCAGTTGCACATACACCATCGAAACACCAGACCACCTATGTAGTCAGAACAGTTGGCTTGCGGCTTTAAAATGTTTTATCTGGCTGACAACCAGCTTTCACACACAGAGCCCGAGACCACCGTAGTTTTTCTCAATGTGGGCTGCAGGATGTAAAGAGGAGAGCGGGTTACAGTTAGTGTTCTAGAAATCTATACGCAAGCAAGCGTGTCAGAAGGAGAGAAGCATGTGGTGTAAAATCATAAATCCTTATATCAACCAATGTGAAGAAAGTGTTAAAGAGATTGAAGAATATTCATAAAACAAAAGACAGGCTGAGTAGACACGGGGAAAAAGAACGTGGAGAAGAAATATCATGTAAGGAAGATAGAAAAGACCAGAAAAAACAACACTGATGAACTGATTGTTGATGACTGTATCTCTAAGTTATTGATTGAAATCATTGAAAACTTCAACCAGAGAGACTTCAGGAGGGTTCCTCTGTCCTTGAGCCACAATGTCACTTCAGCTCTGGGGATGCAAGTGGACCCTGCAGGGCAGATGCTTGGAAAACGATTCCTTTCCGACTGCTACTCTTGGCTTTCGCTCTTCAGGAAGGAGAGCAGAGAAATCAAATAAAAAAAACATGCACACTAACAATAAAATCCCAGCATCAGCTAAATATCAAACATGGTCCTGGAAGCAGTGCAGAGGAGCTGGATGGTGCAGGATGTTCCATCCAGAGGTTGTGGTTGTGGCTGCGGGAGATGTTGGATGGAGCCAGAAGTGCATGAGACTGGTAAGTGGAGGCAGATGAGGGTGTTGTACCCTCCCTCCTATTAGACCTCCCACTTTCACTCCCCCAACCACAAGCAGTTAAACCCCAAAATTTCCCATTAATAACACTGGTGATGTTGTCTCGCTCATTTGATTTGACTGGATGGGAAGCGCTGTTGTTTCGTGGAGGAGCCTCTTTTTCTTACGAGAAAACTGCAGAATTATTATAATGATATGTTTTTACAGTTATGGTAGGATTTCATGGCGATCATAATAACAAACCGAGACCAATGCTACGCTTGGATTCTCCCTGTCATTTAGCGTATAATTCGATTATTTACCCATCAGCCTCTTTGAAAGTCACATTCAAATTGATATTTTTCGTCTCTCACCTGTTGATGCATATTGCTGCAGAAAACCATCCTCAAAACCACATCAGTTTTCCAGCCAGAGCCTGTGCAGTGATTCGAATTTGTCCTCATCTTGCCAAACATTATTCTCAGTTTATGCCAGTGGGCCACCCAGTGGACACTAGCAGGGAGTGCAGCCTCTCACAACCCTGAGCAGAAGGTAGGAGATGATACACTCACAATTTCATCCATAATTCTGACAGTAAAAGACAAAAAACAGAACAAACAGTCACTATGAAATATTTTCAGGCAACTTTCAAACTATTTCCTCCAGTGGATTGTATCAACCTTTCCCATCATGCATAATTTCCACCAAGATTAGAACCTGCAAAGCCTTTTCTGTGTAGTACATTTTCCAGATGAGGCTCACTGTTTACTCAACCTTGTGTTACTGCACTTAATCTGTTCCCTGAAGTTACTTTCAAAATGTCACAACTCCTCTGTTTGGGTCTTTTTGTGTCTCATGAAATAAGTCTGTGATCTACTGGGTTTAAAAGAGTGTTATCACATGTTTATTAGACACAACTATTTTTGAGGTGAGGTCAAATATATTCATGGTCATCACTATACAGCTAAGATGGCCTGTTCTCCTTCTCTTCCTCTCCTTCTCTTCCTCTCCTCCTCTCCCTTCTCTTTCTCTCGTAAAAAACTCCTCTGGACTGATTCCCGCTTTCCCCTTATGCGTGTGAAGTGATGCAGACAGAAAACCTGAGATATCAGCTGTAGGTGAGAAAAAATGGCAGAAATATTTCCTCTATTTGACCACTCAAACTTTTATGCTCTTCATTTGTTGTTCTCCTCTGACCCCTCTCCTGTAAAGAAAAAAAAAACCCTCCAGCTTGATTGTGCCAGCAAGACGACCAGCTGCCTCTCTGACCCGATCTGCCCCTTCAGACCATCGCTGATGATCTGCTGCTCTGTTTACTGACCTGCCGAAATCAGCTTCTGCGAGAAATGAGGCCTGGGTGCCATCTGCACTCAGAAAGATCAACAAGAGGCAAAATGAAGCTAGCTCTTGACCCATGTGATTTGCGAATATGGGCTGTACATATCAAATTTGATTGGTTGATGATATAAAGGTATATTTGAGTGTGACCTAGCCAACAGGTATCACTCCATTTATTAACAATTTATGAATTATTACACACACAAGGTCAGTATAAGTAATCTTCTATTAGTTGCTCATGAAATCGCCGGTTTTATACAGTTTTATAGGGTATGACAAAAGCCTGCTTCTGTATCCATCAATCTTAAAAAAAATAACGTCCAACCTTGAGCTACATGATCATGTGACAGATCCACTGCTCTGCGAAACATACAGCCACTCCACATGGCTCTCCGTTTGTCACAATCGAAGCCCTGAAGCTGCAGCAAGCCCATCTGCACTGCAGACAGTGCTCCAGCTTCGGCCTGGACTTCCCTCTCCCCTCTGGCTGTCTGAGGATGAAGTAAAAATATATATAGAGATATATATAGATATATACACTGTTTTATCAGTAGATTATACAGCTTATGTTTGTTGTAGCAGATGGTTCCTGTATATCTGAAATTATAGAAGGCGTCTCCACTTATTCCATCCAAAGAAACACTACACCAGTTTACACCGTATCAAACAGGTCTCCATAGTCACAATTTGAACACAAAGATTAGTTCAAATTATCTTAATCTTACTCCTTGCCCAGGAGCACAGGGTCTGTTCTGTTTCCATCTTATTGAGAGTGAAGGCCCCCAATTTGTTCGACCTTAGCTAAATGTAATTGTTGCATTGAGGATGAACATTAAACAAGCAAAGAGCAGAGTCTTTTTCCTTGTATGGATAATCGACAATCAATACAGATCAGTAGGAAAAACTATTTTACAAATATATTGTTGGAAAAACTAAGAGAGGCTACGTGCAGTGTGTTTTCACGGCGCTTAAGAGTAAGAGCTACTCAACCTGCAGGTGAACAAATGTTGCAAAGAAGAATGAGTGGTTTCCATGACAACACATTGTAGTTGTTCCACACTGTGCTTCTTTTGCCGTCCAAACTTTACTTTTTTCTTAAAAATCAAGAACTCATGGCAGTTCAGTTCCTGGATCTTTGTAGATGCTCAGTGGACATCGAAGAAAAGAAGAGGCAGAGAAAAGGTGGAATCTGATGAACCACGGTGACAGTCTCCGGGTGACAGATCATCTTTTTTGCGTCTCCGTCCCTCCCGCCCTCCTCCTCCTCCTCTCCTTGTCCAGACAGGGTTGGGCCAAACAGCAGGTGGTGCAGAAGAGAAGCCTGCATTTGGGACGTACACACCACTGGTTCTCTGACTTCTGCACCGGACATCATGGAACAGCAGCAAATTACAATTGTTTCTAAGTAAGTGCTGTTTTGGGTTTTCACGTCACTGTCATTATTTGTAGTCATAATGTTTTGCTTATGTGTTTTATTTGTACTTAATGTCAAGGACAATTAACAGTCAAATAAAAACAGCTCGTAGACTCACTCTATACTTATTTATTAATCTATACAGTTTGAAAGGTGTAGATGGGGAATTCCCTCTTGTCTTATGATTCCAGTTGGATAATGAACGGTATATAATGTCCTCAATTAGCCTCTGTGGGTGTCTGTGGTTTGTCAGAGAGCATGTTTACATGATCTTAGGTCTCATTGACTCCGGTAAAGAAGAAAAAAGTGCAGACGTAAACATGCTCAGAGCAAAAATAACCTTTTTTAATAAATGTTTTAAAAGGTGTCTCACGAAAGATCCCGAGAGGAGGGCAGCTCAGGATCCATATATCCTATAGGAATAAACCATAGATCAATATAAAGATAATAATTTGACCCAAAATAATAAGTAATGAATAATAATGGATACTTGAATAACAGGAATTTCATGAATTTCTAATAGAATATTACTTTGCTGGGTCATAAAACTATTTTAATCCTTAGAGTTTATAAAGTTTATAAAAGGATAATCTTTACGTTTCTCATGCTGTAAAATTTACAATCATATATACATGATTTATTTACTAAAGAACATAATTTAAAGATTTCAAAACTACAGCAGACATGTTTCCAGTATTTTTCTGTTGCCTGTACATTATTTTATCGACTTGGACTCTCATGTGTACACATGTTGTACACGTGCTGATCTGCTGCTGTGAAGACAGCTGTTAATAGGAATACATTAATATTGCAAGCTGTTTACTGTGGTCGGAGTAAAGCCCTTGGGTCTGTGAACGTGTGTGTCATTCATGTTTGTCAACCAGACCTCAGTCTTATAGCACAAGGGTTCTCTGGGGCCTCATGATGGTGGAAGAGGATGTTTATAATGTGAATACAACACATGGATTTTTTCCTTATATGTATGAGAAATGTGTTGTGTGTTCCGCAGCTCTCAGAGGTCTACATTTTTAAAGGCAATTTTTTTTTTATCTGAGCAATTAATAGTCATCAAGCCCAGTTTGAGTGAGCATAGATTGGCTGAGGATTTCTAAGACGGAATTTCAATGCATCTGTTTAAGTCCAAAGCTTGAATGTTAATGTGCTCACTTAGTTGTGTTGCATGTCATTTCAAGCCCCTTTAAATAACTCCCCAAAGTAAAGCTACAACTCTCACACCCGATGTCTAAGATTTCAACAGATTTAAAATGAGTGCAAGCTGCTGTTATTCATATTTGAATGCACGCAACAAGATGGATTTTTTTCCAAGTTTCGACACCTAATTGTCTCCCATGTCCTCTTTATTTCCCTCCACTCCTCTCCACAGCTCAGGTGTCACAGCAGTAGCGTCACTGGCCTTGGCTCGCTGAATAAAGATGCATGTGGACCTGGAGGGACAAAGCAGCACTCAAATGAGATGACTCAAAAGAGGAGAAAGAAAACCACCCTCTAATCTCAGGTCAAAAGTTTGGTACGGCGTGAACAATGTGAGTCATCGTATCAAAAAGGACAGAGACTTTTTTTAAGACATGGAGGTGGCTTTCGCGTGTGTCGGGAATCTTTTGGTAGATGAACCTTGACGACAGCATGGAGTCAGACGGGCCGTAAACGTTTCTGCCCCACTCATCTGACTTGTGTCAGCATGTCAACGCAGCATAGATGATTTACCCTTTAAAGAGACACAACTGGGAACCAACCTGGTCCGATGATGTAGCAGCTACAGGTGACTTAGATGTGGGCTTTGATTCAAGACAGTGCAACCACAGTCAGTATGGAAGTGCAGACAACCTCTCTGGTCTGGATATATGTGAACAGGACCGAACAACTGAACTCTTCATATGAATACAACACGACAGATCTGACTGAAAAGTCAAACACCTACCACTCTTACACGATTGGTCTCTTCCTCTCCTGCCTGTACACCATCCTCCTCTTTCCTATTGGATTTATTGGTAACATCTTAATCCTGGTGGTCAACCTGAACCACAGAGAGAAGATGACCATCCCTGACCTTTACTTTGTTAACCTGGCGTTGGCCGACCTCATCCTGGTGGCGGATTCCCTCATCGAGGTCTTCAATCTGAACGAGAAGTATTATGACTACGCCGTCCTCTGCACCTTCATGTCCCTTTTCCTGCAGGTCAACATGTACAGCAGCATCTTCTTCCTCACGTGGATGAGCTTTGACCGCTACATAGCCTTGGCTGGCTCCATCAGCAGCAGCCCACTGAGGACTATGCAGCATGCCAAGCTCAGCTGTGGCCTCATCTGGATGGCCTCCATCATGGCCACCCTGCTCCCCTTCACCATCGTGCAGACCCAGCACAGGGGTGAGGTGCACTTCTGCTTTGCCAACGTCATTGAGATCCAGTGGCTGGAGGTGACCATTGGCTTTTTGGTGCCCTTCTCCATCATTGGTGTGTGCTACTCTCTGATTGTACGCATCCTCATGAGGGCCCAGAAGCACCGGGGCTTGTGGGCACGGCGGCAGAAAGCCCTGCGCATGATCCTGGTGGTGGTTCTGGTGTTCTTCATCTGCTGGCTGCCAGAGAACGTCTTCATCAGCATCCAGCTGCTGCAGGGCACAGCTGACCCATCGCAGAGGACTGCTACCACCCTGTGGCACGACTACCCGCTCACAGGCCACATTGTTAACCTGGCAGCTTTCTCCAACAGCTGCCTCAACCCCATTATCTACAGCTTTCTAGGAGAGACCTTCAGAGACAAGCTGCGGCTCTTCATTAAGAAGAAGGCCAGCTGGTCAGTAGTGAGCCGCTTCTGCCGCCACAGCCTTGATATCCACCTCCCTGTCAGGAGCGGGGTGTCAGAGGTGTGACTGCTGAGAAGAGGGACAACCGTTGTGGAACTGAGGCCACAGAATATGCCTTAAAAAAAAGTCAATCTTCATATCAACGTGATATGTCAACTAGGGTGAAATATGACCTCAGATTTCTTTCTGCTGTTGATTAGCTTTGCCTCATAGTGACTCAGTTAACCTGCTCACTTTCTGAACAAAACAACAAAAGCATCAGGAATGTGCTCTCCAAGGATGACGATGACTCGATGTGTGTATCTTTTCAAGTAGATAACAATGCACATACAGTACTAAAAGCAATTTTCATGTTTATCTGCATCCTGGACTGTTTTCTTTAATTGGATTTGGTGTGTTATTCCTTCAAAGAGTTGGCAAGTTTGGTAAGGCAGGCAACAACAAGTGAACTAATGCATAGAGGCTCGGAAGAAGAGAAACGGTGTAGGTGTGTGAGACAGACAGTGATGGAACATTTTACATGAGTGACCTCTCCCATAAATCTTCCAGAACATTGTGCGGGTGTGTGTTAGAAATGTCGAACGCAAAAACAAGATACTAAGAGGAAATAATGCGTCATATAAAATCGAATCAAGACATCCATTTTAGCTGCAAGACAAGGGTCATTTCAGGTGAAACTCATGTGTATTTGCATGATGTTAAAATCAACAAACGTGGCCTTTTTCAAGATAAACAATATTAGTTCAGGGTATCTTAGATAAGGAACAAATTTGAATATAATACAGCACCGGCTACTTTGTACTTTTTTGACACTTTTATTTTCCTCTGATGGCAAAACAAATGGCATCATGTATTTCAAACAATCTTTCGACAATGCAAACAAATGTTCACAAATGTGCTTCTCTATTTGATAGTAAAGAAAATATCGCATTTTCTAGGAATTTACAGTGAAAATTGTTAATCAATTCCAATAACAACAACAAAAAATGAGATTTTTTTAAGATAAAGATAATTAAAATGAGTTTTCTACACAAGGGTTTAAGATGATATATAATAATAATAATAATAATAATAATATCTTGCATTTATATAGCGCCTTTCACAGGACCCAAGGAGGCTTATACTGTATGATATATATAAAGGGTGATGCATCCTTTATTTCTTACTCGTTGTATTTAAACATTTTGGTCAAGCTGTGAGGTGGGTTATAGGTATAAATATGTGATGCCATTTTTGGGCGATTCATATCTTGCGGTAATGTGGGAATCGGTGAGTGCTCATTTTAAAGATGGCTGAGTTATTACCCCAGTTGTCAGATCCCGTTTGCATGACGGTGCGGAGCGAAGAGGCAGGTGTTGTTTCGCCTGGAGGGGATGAGACTGACTAAACACATCATTCAATGTTGATTACGTGAAGCAGCTTCAATCTTCTGTTCTTAACCGTCTTAACATATTTTACACTGATAAATAACGGCAATAAATGGCAAAAGCTGGACGAATTAATGGGCCTGCGAAGAAATAGTTAACAAGACAAATTTCTTCATCTGCACATTTGTGGCCTATTCTTCTGACTGTGAACTGATTGATCTAATTCTTTGAAATGCAAAAACTGACATATATCATCCATTAAGCCATCATGCAGACTCTCTTGATTCAAGTGTGTTTACTAACGCATTAATCACAGCTTCATGAAATGCACATCACCAGGCTACACAGGTGCAGTAAAAACTTGAATCATATACAAAGTCATAAAGTTTACAGCCTCTTTGTTTGTTGATCCATCAGGACAAACATTATTAATTCTTTTTTGGTAATATCCTTTTTTTTATCCTCATTCAGTCGTGCCTCCATTCATCCTTCTACACTCAAATATAAAAACATAAGAATAATATTCAATTTGTCATTTATATTTATTGCAAACCAGACATTATGGTCTACAACAGCTTCTGTACTTCAGGGATATTCAATAAATGACGGTGTTTTTTTTGTATTGACTAGAAGAATACAGAAATACACAGTCATGCCTTGGCTGAAACTCATTCCATATTTAAAATCGTTGTATTGCCAGCCTGTGGTGGGCCTGTGCTGTGTTTGTGCATGAGGCAGCCAGAGATAATGGCGTGACTGGGAGAAACAGGAGTCCAAACCACAAACTGTTATTCCAGCTGTAACCGACCCAGCAGCCTGGGAAAGCAGCACTGAGGATAGATTGAGTGATTGTTTATTAGAGGTCTGCAAAAAATGCCAAACTTGTTGCGGTGCATGTTACTAAAGATTCTTTCACGTGATGTTTCCATTACACAAATTTGTGTCCCATATCCTCACCATGCAAACGGCCACTCAGCCATGTTTTTCTTCTCACAAAGACAGGTTTAAGGTTGTATGTTTGTGGATTTGTATGTGGATTTTCAGGATATGTGGAGGCTAAAATCTTTTGTTAACAGAACTTGTTTCTAACAAAGCCACAACAACAAGAGGAAAGGTGGGTAACGACGTGATCAGAGCTGTCAACACCTGCATCTGAGCCCAGGCCCAGCAAGTTCAAACCCAAAGGGAGAAGGAGAGGATCATCTTTACATCACACATACACACATGCACACAAATACAGAACCACACAGAGAGATACTGTGAGAAGAGGTTGACAGTGGACTGTGTGTACAGCTGAGGCTACCGAGGAAGGTTAAAGGTTTGCGGCCACTGACGTCACTGAAAGGAAAAAGGGTGTGACTTTTACCCTCGCCTACATCCACTTTGCTTCCACTGGATGATGCTACACAATAATGAACTTGATGGCAAAAACAAACTGGTAAAGGAGCACAATATAAAGTATATTTGTGTTTATGTCATTCATGTATGAAATCAGAGTGCTTAATAATGAAGGGGATGCACAGGGTCGCAAAACCAAATGATGGGGGTCATATAATCTAGAGACAAATCCTGATTTTAATCATTGCATCCCTGCAGTGATGCTCAAAGGGACCAAGTGCAGATAAATAGAGTCTATTAGTTAAAAGTTGCAATAACGTGATCACACACAAAAATCTATGTCATAATGTTACATTTTGGTCAGAGAGGAGAACCTGTCTAAGCCTACAAAACCACAATCAAATCCAAATGTTTACGCACAAAGGTGACCACGTTTTCTTACGTAAGAAAAGGTGAGGTGGACAGGGGGGTGGGGCATGTCAAAGTAATTACAACTGGATAGACCGGGCTTATGCATAATTACAAGGGAATGCACTCAGTGGACCTCCGCAGCTGAATAATGGATTAGACATATAATTGCATTTGTAAATTAAAACCCTTGTGGGAAAAAGAGTTGAATACAGCAAATTAGCTTTTCCAGATTCAGAGGGAAAGAAAAGGGATTGACGCGCTACAGCGGTGATGAGGCCGGCCCGATCAAATAGCCTGACGCCAGGAGACTGTTTGCGTATATCGACATTAAGGCAATTTGAAAATAAAGGAAATAATGGTTAACTGCAGTGGGCCTTATCAACAGAGCCCGGGACCCCCACCTGACTTGGACTTCTATTCCGCCCCCACACCCCTAAGATGTGTTAAATTAACACATATTATATTATATATATTATACTGTATTACATTGCATATTGCAATTTTACACTGTTCACTGTTTTGCTGTTTGCATTTCACCTTTTACTTCACTTTTTATATCTTTTATATATTTTTATATAGATATATTTGTCTAAATAAATGCTACCTTGTATAAATATTAGGAAAAGTGAGTAAATAAGAAGTAAATAGTGAGTAAATATATATTGTTTTTTATTGTTTTTCTTATGTGTGGTGTATTTATTGTGTTTTTATGTTTCTATGTTCATTGTATGCACCAATAACCAGAGCAAATTCCAGGTAGGTGTAAATCTACTTGGCAATAAATACCTTCTGATTATGATTCTGATTATTCACAGAGGTGTGTATCAGTCCAATTTGGAATAACACAAAGAAAAAACAAAGTGAGCTCCTAAACCAAAAAAATAATAATAGTGAACTAGAAGTGAACATGACCACCTGTAAGAGCCTCACATGCAGAAGACACGTGAGGCCTTCACACCTCCTCCCCCCCCCCTTGTCTTTAATGAAGCTGGTGAGGTTTTCCATAACTGCCTTTTGTTGATCATATGTTGATTGTATGTTATTGCTCCTCCGGTTGTGAGTCCTTATTTTATTTGATACATTTTATGCTCAGATAAGATCATTTAAGTATTGTTTTTTTAAATAAGAACTTTTTATGAAAATATCTTATGTATTTCTTATATTTTTTATTAAATATTGAAATATAGCATGGGAGGTAGAGAACACAGAACACATCCACAACCGA